>NC_057389.1:12044426-12103207 GCF_019320065.1 Cervus canadensis
GGATTAAAGATCTAAATGTAAGACCAGAAACTATAAAACTCCTAGAGAAAAAAAAAAAAAAAACACTCTCCGACATAAATCACAGCAAGATCCTCTATGACCCACCTCCCAGAATATTGGAAATAAAAGCAAAAACTAAACAAATGGTACCTAATGAAACTTAAAAGCTTTTGCACTACAAAGGAAACTATAAGTAAGGTGAAAAGACAGCCCTCAGATTGGGAGAAAATAATAGCAAATGAAGAAACAGACAAAGGATTAATCTCAAAAATATACAAGCAACTCCTGAAGCTCAATTCCAGAAAAATAAATGACCCAATCAAAAAATGGGCCAAAGAACTAAACAGACATTTCTCCAAAGAAGACATACAGATGGCTAACAAACACATGAAAAGATGCTCAACATCACTCATTATCAGAGAAATGCAAATCAAAACCACAATGAGGTACCATTACACGCCAGTCAGGATGCTGCTATCCAAAAGTCTACAAGCAATAAATGCTGGAGAGGGTGTGGAGAAAAGGGAACCCTCTTACACTGTCGGTGGGAATGCAAACTAGTACAGCCACTATGGAGAACAGTGTGGAGATTTCTTAAAAAACTGGAAATAGAACTGCCATATGACCCAGCAATCCCACTTCTGGGCATACACACGGAGGAACGCAGATCTTGAAAAGAAGACACCCGTGCACCACCCAATGTTCATCGCAGCACTGTTTATAATAGCCAGGCAATGGAAGCAACCTAGATGTCCATTAGCAGATGAATGGATAAGGAAGCTGTGGTACATATACACCATGGAATATTACTCAGCCATTAAAAAGAATTCATTTGAATCAGTTCTAATGAGATGGATGAAACTGGAGCCCATTATACAGAGTGAAGTAAGCCAGAAAGATAAAGAACATTACAGCATACTAACACATATATATGGAATTTAGAAAGATGGTAACGATAACCCTATATGCAAAACAGAAAAAGAGACACAGAAATACAGAACAGACTTTTGAACTCTGTGGGAGAAGGTGAGGGTGGGATGTTTCAAAAGAACAGCATGTATACTATCTATGGTGAAACAGATCACCAGCCCAGGTGGGATGCATGAGACAAGTGCTCGGGCCTGGTACACTGGGAAGACCCAGAGGAATCGGGTGGAGAGGGAGGTGGGAGGGGGGATCGGGATGGGGAATACGTGTAAATCTATGGCTGATTCATATCAATGTATGACAAAACCCACTGAAATGTTGTGAAGTAATTAGCCTCCAACTAATAAAAAAATTTAAAAAAAAATATCACTAAAGTAATATAATTAATTAAAAACTCAAAAGCTTAAGATCTTTCAATCACAGCACATTGCTTTCAACAAAATTAAAAAAAAAAAGCAAAGATCTATTTTCACAAGAGTCAAGCACAGCTAATGTTAAAGCATCACTATTTAAATTCAAATTACTGAATGGTGCTTAATTTTTTTAGGAAAAATTAATTTTGTCATTGTTTATGATTATCTTTGACATTTTAATTTGAAAATTGGTGCCTCATCTCTATTATTTCTTTCCTCTACACACTTATATCTCCTGATATGTTAAATATCTGACCATTCTTTCAAGCTAAGCCTAATAGTTTTACATGTGTGATTCTCTGCTTAGAATAGCCCTGCTGTCTCCTTCAACTGCAGAAATACTGTTTATCCTTCCTGATACATGTTGCGGGTTACCTCTCTGGAATATAGTGCCTTCTCATTAATCAGTAGCAAGTACACTCTGTCTACTTCCACGGTACTTTCTGAATAGCATTAGCATTGCATATTCACCCTTTTCCTCCACTAAATGGTGAGCATGTGGAGAGTATGCCTTGAACCTTAGAATATTTTTCACCTGTCAGTATGTAGCAGCCATAGAATAACCTTTTGTTAAAACACAATACGATTTTCAGCTAATTTAGTAAGGACGCTGCAGCATTTTAGAAAGCTATTACCCGGCGTATGGGTGTTTCAGACTGTGTGCATTCAAGGTGGAGAACAGAAGGACGGAGTCTGTTTTGCACAAAGCCACATAAGAGGACAATATTTACAAAATCATAAGGATATATGAGTGTCCACCTCAAACTGAATGATGATCGATAGGGTTGAGAGTCAAAGTCTTTACTAATAAAATATTTTTTAGGTATTTTATCCTTCAGTTATTACTGCAGTGTCCATGAACACATAAGTTTCAAAAATTAAAATATAAAAATATTTTTCTCAGTCATAAAGCAGAATGAAACTTTGATATATGCTATAATATAGACGGACCTTGAGAACATTATTCTTAGTGAAATAAGCCAAATGCCAAAGAACAAATACCATATGATTCCATTTATATGAATTACCTAGCATATGTAATTCATAAATACAGAAAGCAGAACAGAAAGCAAGAAAGGAGAGTTATTGTCTGTTAAGTACCGAGGTTTTGTTAGGGACGGTGAAAATGGTTTGGATGTAAACAGTGCTGGTGGTTACATAACATTGTGAATGTATTTAATGCCACTGAACTGTATACTTGCAAATAGCAAAAATGATAACTATTACATTACCTATATTTTACCACAATAATAAAAGGAAGGATATGACAAAATGAAACAATTTTCATGAATAAAATGTAGTCAAAAGTTATAATCCCCTTGTCTCAAGATACCTACAGTCACATCTTTGACATAAAAATTTTTTTCTGTGACTTTATAGGTTTAATAAGAAAATGGAAATATATGCTGTATATAAATTTTTATTAAATAATAAATGTATTTCTAAGTAACTGAAAAAAAATAAGATTAATAATGATATACTCAGATTAGCTGGTATCCAGCAGATCTGCAATACAGAAAATGTTAAAGGAACTTCTTCACACAGAAGGAAAACAATACATGATATAACTCAGATCCACACAAAGGAATGAAAAGTGTCAGTAAAGGTAAATTTGTGGGTTAATATGAAGGATTTGTCCTTTCATTTTTTCTCATTAAACTCAAGAATTCACTTTGAATATATGAAACCAAAAATACACAAAATGATGTTACTCCATCAAAAAAAAGTAACATTTTTTTATTATGCATTAGACATATATCATGAAAAACTTATTTTTAAGTTTAAAATAAAAGTTTACCAAATGTAAATGAAAAAATACTCAACAACACACTAGCAAATCAAATCCAATAATACATTAAAATTATCATACACCATGATCAAGAGGGATTTAGTCTAGGGATGCAAGGATTCTTTTACATTAAAAAATCATTCAGTGTGATACAGCACACTAACTGAAGAATAAAAATCATATGATCATTTCAGTAGATGCAAAAAAAGCTTTTGACAAAATTCAACACCCATTTATGATAAAAGTTCTCCAGAAACTGGGAATAGAAGGAAATTACCTCAACATGTGTGTGCGTGTGTGTGTGTGTGTGTGTGTACGCGCATGTTAGTTACTCAGTCGTGTCTGACTCTTGCAACCCCATGGACTGTAGCTCACTGTGACTGTACCATGAGCCTCTGTCCATGGTATTCTCTAGGCAAGAGCACTGGAGTGGGTTGCAATACCTTTCTCCAGGGGATCTTCCCAGCCCAGGGATTGAACCCAGGTCTCCCGCATTTCAAGCAGATTCTTTACAGCCAGAGCCACCAGGAAAGACCCTACCTCAGCATAATAAAGGCCAAGTATGACAAATCACAGCTAACATCATTCTCAACGGTGAAAAGTGGAAAGCATTTCCTCTAAGATCAGAAACAAGGCACAGATGTCCATTGTCACCACTTTTATTCACAGTTTTGGAATCCCTAGCCATGACAGAGAAAAAAAAAAGAAATAAAAGGAATCCAAATTGGAAGAGAAGTAAAATTGTGACTTTTTGCAGATGATTTATTCATAGAAAATCCTAAAGATGCTACTAGAAAACTACTAGAGCTCAGTGAATTCAGTAAAGTTGCTGGACACAAAATTAACACAGAGCAATCCCTTGCATTCCTATACACTAACAACAAAACATCAGAAAGAGAAATTAAGGAAACAATGCCATTTACCATCATATCAAAAAGAATAAAATATCTAGAAATAAACCTACCTAAGGAGACAAAAGACCTCTACTCTGAAAACATTAAAACACTGATGAAAGACACAAACAGATAGGAAGATATATTGTGTTCTTGGATTGGAAAAGTCAACATTGCCAAAATGACTATACTACCCTAATATATCTACAGATTCCATGAAATCCCTATCAAATTACCAATGGCATTTTTCACAGAACTAGAACAAAAAATTCTAAAATTTATATGGAAACACAAAAGACCCAAACAGCTAAAGCAATCCTGAGAAAGAAAAATGAAGCTGAAGGAATCAGCCTCCCTGCTCTCAGACTACGCTACAAGCCTACATTCACCAAAGCAGAATGGCACTGGCACAAAACCAGAAATATATATCAACAGAGTAAGAATAGAAAGCCCAGAAATAAACCCACATACCTATGGTCAATAAAGCTATGACATAAAAGGCAGGCATGTGCATTGGAGAAAAAGCAGTCTCTTCAATAAGTGGTGCTGGGAAAACTGAACAGCTACACATAAAAGAATGATTTGGGAACATTCTATAACACCAACAAAAAATAAACTTGAAATGGATCAAAGATTTAAATGTAAGGCCAGACACCATAAAACTCCTAGAGGAAAATATAAGCAAAACTCTCTTCAATATAAATCACAGAAAGATCTTCTTTTAAAAAAAATAATAACAGCTAGCATTTATTGAGTGTTTTAGTTGTACTTATGCCGTCTCAGAGACAGACTTCTTACAATAAATAACTTTGTTAAGAGGATGTTAGTATCAGAAAGATCTTTTTAGATTCACCTCATAAAGTCATGAAAATAAAAACAAATGGAACCTGGTTAAACTTTAAAGCTTTTCATAGAAAAAGAAATCATAAGCAAAATGAAAAGACAACCAACAGAATTGGAGAAATTATTTGTAAACAAAGTAACCAACAAGGGATTAATCTCCAAAATAAATGAACAGCTTGTGCAGCTCTATGTTAAAAAAAAAAAAAAAAAACACCAACAATCCAATCAAAAAATGGGCAGAAGATCTAAACTGACATTTCTCCAAAGAAGACATACAGATAGTCCAAAAGTACATGAAAAGATGTTCAATATCACTAATTATCAGAGAAATGCAAATCAAAGCTACAATGAGGTATCACCTCACACCAGCGTGAAGGGCCATTGTGAAAAAATCTGCAAACAATAAATGCTTCAGAAGATGTGGAAAAAAAGGAAGCTTCCTACACTATTGGTGGGATTGTAAATTGTGGAGAACAATATGGAGGCTACTTCTTTTTTTTTTTTTTTCTTATGCGAGCTCTTGGGATTTGTTCCCTTAACCACTTTCTTTTTTTTTTTATTTATTTATTTTTATTAGTTGGAGGCTAATTACTTTACAATATTGTAGTGGTTTTTGCCATACATTGACATGAATTGGCCATGGATTCACATGTGTTCCCCATCCCGATCCCCCCTCCCGCCTCCCTCCCCATCCCATCCCTCTGGGTCTTCCCAGTGCACCAGCCCTGAGCCCTTATCTCATGCATCCAACCTGGGCTGGTGATCTGTTTCACCCTTGATAGTATACTTGTTTCAATGCTATTCTCTCAGAACATCCCACCCTCGCCTTCTCCCACAGAGTCCCAAAGTCTGTTCTGTCCATCTTTGTCTCTTTTTCTGTTTTGCATATAGGGTTATCATTACCATCTTTTTAAATTCCATATATATGTGTTAGTATACTGTATTGGTCTTTATCTTTCTGGCTTACTTTACTCTGTATAATGGGCTCCAGTTTCATCCATCTCATTAGAACTGATTCAAATGAATTCTTTTAATGGCTGAGTAATATTCCATGGTGTATATGTACCACAGCTTCCTTATCCATTCTTCTGCTGATGGGCAGGAAGGAGTTCCATGTGCAGCAACGTGGATGGATCTATCAAACTAAGGGAAGTCAACCAGACAGATAAAGATAAATCTCTTATGATGCCACTTGTGTGAAATCTAATTTTACAAAAAAAGATTATCTTATTTTACAAAACAGAAACAGACTTACAGACAGTGAAAACAAACTTAGAGCTACCAAAGGGGAAGTGTGGGGAGGAGGGATAAATCAGGAGCTTGGGAATAAATACCCACATACACTATTGTATACAAGATACAGTATATAAGACAACCAAAAGGACCTACTGTGTAGCATGATATCTGTATGAAAAAAGGATCTAAAAAAGAATGAATATATATAAATATATGAATCACTTTGCTGTACGGCAGAAACTAACACATTATAAATCAGCTATACTCCAATAAAACTAAAATATTTAATAAATAAATAAATCATATTTGCAAGATCACACATACAATTACTTTACCAAACTGTTTCTCTTAGGAAAGGTCACCCTTAGTTTTCAATGTGACCTGCACGACCCATGACTACCACACTACTAATATGGAGTATAAAGTATAAAGACAATTCAGTTAATCATGTGAGACCCTACTTTTCTAATGATTAGACAGTTCTAGAGCTGTGGTATCTTCTTGCATCTTAAGTTGCCCTTCACAATTTGTCCTAAAACCATTGAGTCAAAACTTCAACTGGCAACATTTGAAAAAAAAAGTCTTTGATTTTACTCATTTGTAAAATCTAAAATTCTGTAGCCAACCTTCAAATTCTGATTCTGAAGGAAAGAAGGATGAAATTCTAATAAACCAAATGATATAATATGAAAAAAAAAAACTTTACAGAAATATTTCTCTTTTTGAAACAAGATGGATTTTAAGAGGAAATTAAAGTGTCTGAAACTCATTCAGTTAAACACAAAATGCATTGAAGCATTCTGCACATACACAGTGTGACAATATTGAAAAAAATCTATGACTTTTAAAATAAAATTTCCATTTCTTAAAAAAAGATAAAACCAAGTGTCCTTCAGAGACACATAAAACAGCACATGTGCATGTGTACACACACACACACATACATATACACATTTATACAGCTTGAATTATGAGAGGGGATGTGAGTTTTAGGGTAAAAAAGAGGGGAAAGGAATTTTGATTCATCAGATCCAGAAAGATCTCTGCCTGACAAAGATATCTGTGTGAACCTATTTAAAATGTAGGTAATTTTCTCTCTCCTCATGGTAAAGACCAGATGGCTATGTGAGGTATTGTGTATTAAACCAACACACTTGGGAGAAGTTGCCAAACACATCCAACTGGAACTAAAAGGGATATTTTTTGCACAACAGAACTCAACATTCCTCTTCAGTGTTTCAGCCAAAACATCCCTGCTAATTTACTTCCATAATGGAGACTGGCAATCTGCCCTGATAGTTATTTAGAATAGTACCCATAAATTTTCATGCTTTCAGTGCTATTTGACACTTTATACTTTGATTCCAATGTTGATTCAAGTTATCAATCATGTATTATTTAATTGAAAAATAGAGACATTTTAACTTTATTTTTTTGTTTCACACAGTCTTTATTTGAAAAAAAAAAAAATTAACTTCACTGGCTAATATTAAGCCACAAAGAAAATGTGATTAGCATTACCCAAAGCCTAATCATGTGGGAATATTTGCAGCCACTGCACAATAAGTTTTTCAAGATAATGAGTTGATAGATGAATCCCTCAAGCTCCTATTTATTTCCTTTATTCTAATATTTTCCCCTGCTAAAACCTAAAATCCTTACCTAAAATTCCTTGGCCTGAGGAACGTATTGCTATCTGTCTTTTACTTCAAAGACTGGGACCTGGTAATATGCCAGAGTCCTTTGGCAAGTGACCAGGCAATCAAGGGCTGTGGCCTTGGTCACCAATATGGAGAAGGAATCATACATCTTTTTTTACAAAATCCATTCCTCTCTATAAATATTTGAAGTTTGAAGACTCAACATATTACAGTTTCACCCTTTCAACTGTTTCACTCAAAAATAGGAAACACTGTGAATATTCCACTAGGTATCCACCAGTACCAGAATGAAAGGATGTATGATCTTCAATATTTTTCTCTCATTCAAGCTAGTCAGGAAACAAAATGCTGTCCTCAAGAACTTTGAAAGTTACTTCCCTGATGAAACCAAGCACTCAGTATTAGAACTGGAAGGGGTCATTTTGCTAGAGAATGTATAATTTAGGATTAGTTCAATACCTCTATTTGTAAAGATCTAACTCATGGGATCTCTCAGGTTCAGTGATGCAGATGAATGACTCAAAGGACAATCAAGAAATAAGCTAAACTCCTTATCAGACTGGGGAACGAGCAGGTGAAAAAACAGAATGGAAGGACAAGCCGAACAACATGTCTCATACAAGACAGCTACTTAGTATTACATCACAGTCACTAGATATACTAGCATTCTATTCTCTGTTCTATCTTTCAAGGATAATGATTCAATATAATACTTGAATCTGTTTCTCACTTTATCAAAATTATATATCTTGACTTTCTACAAATTCATTTTAAGAAATAAACTCCCCTATATTTCTCTCCAGGTTTTCCTCTTCGATAGCCATCATAAAATTCTGTTACCTACAACATCTCTGTCATTGAAAAAAAAAAACACCATCTTATAATATTTTCATGACATTCATGAAAACATGGGTACTTTCAGTAGTTTTACTTCATTTTAAAAATTTCACAGTGATTTTAGTTATGGTTACATTTTTTTTTCTCCATATAGCGGTTTAGTATAATTTAACACAGAGAGAAACAGAAGCCTACGTCAAAACCATCCTGCAGTTTTCTTTTATACTTTCACCACAATTTCCTTGTAAAGACTGGGATTTTTTTTCCCTTTTAAAAACTTTTATTGGTGAAGACTTTACCAGAACGCTAAAATTATGTATCCTCTTGATCATACCAAACATTATCTAAAACCTTTCTTCCTAAAGATAACCTTCATCAATCCCTCTAATTTGTGTTTCGACCTGGATCAAACTATTATGAGTTTATTCTCTACCATATTTCTTAATATTTTCACAGCATTTAGGAAATAAGATACTGTCTTAGGAAATACATGCCAGGTTCTGAAAGATGCATATTTTTTTAATCCCCCTTCACAACTTCTGCCTTTTGCCATGAGAATACCCTTGCCAGCAAAGAGTCTTTTTAAGTAAGTCTCAAAATGGCTCAAAATTACTAAGATGGCTCAAATCTGGTTCCCTTTTACCTGTGCTATTTTTACACATGTATACATTACTATGTGTCTGCTCATTTGTGTGTATATTAGGAATCAAAATCTCACTTCTGGCAATAGCACCTTGTTAGTACCTACTCAAGAGAGTTCCTAATGAGGACCACTACACTACAGAGTTAACATATTTGGGGTGTGTGATTCACATATACGTGGAATCTTAGCCAAAAGGGTGTGGATGGTAGAGACAGCATGGATACTAATAACCTCTCTGAGTCTCTGGCTAGAAGCCCTGAACCTTGCTCTTTTGAAAGCTCTCATGCTGGATTCAATCCACAGTGATGGCCTAAGCATGTGCCACAAAGAGAGAAAGCATTAGTACCTGTACAGTGACTAATGGGCCATTACAAACACCTTTCATAGGTTAAAGCAGTATGGTGTTCTTTCATATTTCCTCTCTTTCATTTTTTTTTTTTTTTTTGGAGAGAGGAGCAGATAAGGGTTTTATTTTTAGTTGAATGATTGATCTACGTGTAATTGCTGAAAGATGGGGAGTTTTATTTCTTGGCATTTTCTGCCTTGAATGGGGGTTATTTTTTAATTGAAGTATAATTAATTTATAAGGATGTGGCCAGCAAAGTGGTCAAATATACATTATTTATAAACCTATATGTGTATATATATATATATACACTACATATATATACATATATATAATGTATACATTCTCCTAGATTCTTTCCCACTATAGGTTATTACAAGATATTGCGTATAGTTTCCTGTGCTATACAGTATGTCCTTGCTGAGTATCTGTATCATATATCTATTTTATCTCAATTAATTCCAAACTCCTAATGTCTCCCTCTTCTGCACTTCCTCATAGATCAGATGTTATGTCCATGGATCTTAAATAGTTGCATAAAGCTAATTCCTCAAAATCAGTCTTTCCCTGCTCCCCTCTCAATATATATGTATATATAAGATATAAAATATGCTATACATATAATATATACAAATATAATTTATATAATTATATGCATACACTTATATAATATATATTACATATAATATAAATTACATCCTATTATGTATGTGTGTATATATATATGTGTGTATATTTGTATGTATATGTGTATATATATATCATACACACACACATATATATACATCCTGTTTGTTCTGTTCCTCTGGAGGACCCTAATACCCTCTCCTTAGCTCTGAGCTACCAAGCTGTAAGAAGAAAAGCTTTTATGTTGAACACCATAATGTGCTGTCCAGACCTCAGTTTTTCAAATCAACAATTTCATGAAGCCAGAAGAAAGACCTCAGCTGCCAGCTGCATTTTGGGATTAACTCATCTGATAAAAAAATGATCTTGCCCAAATTCTCACCTCTTTCAGAAACAGCCTGCCCAATGATGGGTCAGTGCAGGGGTTATAAAGGCTCAGCCCCTTCATTTCAACTCAGAAGAACTTTGATGATCTCTCCAGCTTCAGAGATGGTCTTTGTCAGATTTGCAATGTCCAATCCTGTCTCCTTCCCTCTTCCTCCCATAGGTGTTACTCCCAAAAGCAATCCCTACTGAGTGACCAACATACTAATCTGCATCTTAGATTCCTCTTCTGAAAGGCTTCCCTGTGGTTCAGCTGGTAAAGAATCTGCCTACAATGCGAGAGACCTGGGTTGGGAAGATCCCCTGGAGAAGGGAAAGGCTACCCACTCCAGTATTCTGGCTTGGAGAATTCCATGGACTATACAGTCCATGGGGTTGAAAAGTGTCGGACACTACTGAGCGACTTTCACTTTTACTTTCTGAAAAAATGCAGCATGCAACAGTATTTGTTTTTCTGCCCTGTTATCACTTTCCATTACCTTCCTGCCAGCTCATATCAGTACAGAGTATATCAACAGTCTGACCCATAAATCAATATTCAACCGAGAAACAAGATGCCAATCTCTTTTTGGAACACTCCTTATTTCTATGGGTGATTTTCCTGATGCTCTCCTAACTTAGCTTGGCAGGGTAGTGCAAAACCTGCCCTTTCTCCTTGCCATCCCATATGCTCCATCTGTGGTCCTCTGCATTTGGAGCTGTCATCCTCAATCATGCCTCCAGAATCACAGGTACACTGTTCAAGTTTGCCCCAGGGACTTCTCACTTTGTTACACTCCAAGGATGGCAGCAAGAGAACCCACGGATTCAAGTTCAGCAACCTAACAGAAGAACAAGATTCTGCTGGCTATCTGTGCCCTTAAGAACATTTCTCTTGGAGCCCTCCATCACTTGACTTGATTGGATGGGTCACCCTTCCAACCCCCCTTTTCTCATAGCACTTTTCTCCTTCATAAGGAGTCACTGAAAGATTTGAGCATAAAATGATTGAGATTATTTGTTAATTTTAGCTATCTGTTGCATCTTTATTTTATGTTCACAAATATTCTTTGTGTGACTATTATTCCCATGCCTGGCAAGTTTGGGGCTTGTCTTAGTATGGTCTGGCTCAGGACTTATTCAGTGAGAAAAATCCAGTCTCAATGCTTTTGTAGAAAATAAAAATTGAGTGTCCTCAAAGTTGTGCCCCCTTTGGCATACAAAATTAGTCAATACAAAGTTCTACCACATTTGATGATACTAATGAGAACTGCAAGCTGTCACTGTTTCTGGAGTTGTTTTTACTCAAAGGCCCGACTATATTTATGACCCAACACTGTAAGAAGGCTAGCCAATGTCACGGGTCCATTTCTTTCCTTTGACCAGAGTTCTCTATTCAAAGCTAAATAGGTGTGGACATTATTCAGAACATAGAGCAATCATTTAAGTTAACCATCCATCCTATTAAAATGTAGATCTTCTGCATCTTCACTGAGTCCACAGAAGGAAGTGATCACATGAATTCTTGTGAGAGTGTTTTTCATGGACATGGCAGCCATGAACTGACTTATAAATTTGTACCACGTGTATTTCATGAAATCAGAGTCCTCTTTCTACCCTGTCACCAGGCAAAAGAACATCCATTATCTATAGTATGTATGCTTTAATACTTAAAGTAATAGCCGACCTTCTTCTGGCTTCAGACTAGAGATCTTGTCTCCTTCAATAGCATGGTCTAATTAAATAAATTTTATCTCTCTGCTTTAAAAATATCTTCTGCTTAAATCTTTGATCATGTTGTGTTTTTTCTTTTTGAAGTTCATTTCAATGACAGTATTCTTTAATCTTAAAATCCTTTGCTAAAAACACTCCACCTTACTGATTAGAGTCTATAGTCTCTTTCAAGCCATCAGTAAAATGTGTCCCAGGAGGAAGAAGTCAAACAGAAAAGACCATTCAAGCATTTCTCAATTAGTTAAGGAACTTCTGATGCATCTCATTCAGGGTTCCAGCTGAACAGAACACCTCAGAAATGTTTTCTTCAGGTCAAAGGGCACACTTAGCATGATAGTTAGCCAGATTTTGTATAATTACATCATAGGGGGATTTAGGCCTTCTATTACTTTAGTTGCATGTGATATGAATAGAATTTGCTAAATCATGACCTACTGAGAAACAAAAATAATTGAGAAAGTGACCTTGGCACTTTAGGAAAGGAAGCATAGCAGCTTTTGACAGCAGAAAATAATACAATTATTAGTGGGCCAAAGTTCAGGTGAAAGAAGCTATAGTCATGTGAGGGGGGAAAAAATGGCAGCTTACTGTGTCTGACACTTTTTACATTGTTTGGTAAAGACTTAAAATGTTCCACATACTAGTACCCCATATTCAATGATACATGAGAAATAAAAGAAGAATTATGTCAGATAAACAAATGCTTTGAATTAGATATTTGGCAGCTTTTTTTCCTATGATTATCAACAATTAAACTTCTAGAAAACATGTAGAGCCCTCAAGTGAACAGTAATATCAGTCATGGCTATGGAACTGAATAAAAGAGAAACATTTTCAAAGATTAGGTTTAATGTAAATATTAATTGCATAATAAATTTCATACATCTATGTATGACTGGAGTTAGGTATATCAAAGTTAAAACTTCTGTTCTATTATTTACTAGCTGGATAATCTTGGCCAAAACATCAATCTTTGCTGGCTTACTAATGTACAAAATGCGGTCAATATTGTTGGACTTTTAAAAGGATTGAATGAGAAAATACATGTAAAACAGTTTGATACCCAGCATATACTAAATACTAAACATTTGAAAATATTTAACTAATAATTTTTTAGAATATGAATGGTATGAATAAGATTGAATTTTTTGGAAATCAGATTCAATTTCCAAGAGTGCTTTACCTCCAATAACCCTGTATGAAAGTCCAAAAGTATACAGTGAAATTTATGGCAAGAAAACAACAGACTTCATCTTTCCCACATTTCCCTTCATCTTCCCTTTCCCAACTTCTATGATAACTTCTGTTGGATTTTTTTAAAATTCCTCTTTAAATTTTCATAATCACAGGTCCTAAAAATTTCCCTATAACTTTTGTGGGAATTGGATATAATGTCATGTACAGTTCAGTCGCTCAGTCGTGTCTTTGTGACCCAAAGGACTGCAGCACGCCAGGCTTCCCTGTCCATCACCAACTCCCAGAGCCTACTCAAACTCACATCCATTGAGTCAGGGATTCCATCCAACCATCTCATCCTCTGTCGTCCCCTTTTCCTCCTGCCCTCAATCTTTCCCATCATCAGGGTCTTTTCCAAGGAGTCAGTTCTTAGCATCAGGTGGCCAAAGTATTGGAGTTTCAGCTTCAGCATCAGTCCTTCCAATGAACATTCAAGACTGATTTCCTTTAGGATGGACTGATTGGATCTCCTTGCAGTCCAAGGGACTCTCAAGAGTCTTCTCCAACACCACAGTTTAAAAGCATAAATTCTTCGGCACTCAACTTTCTTTATGGTCCAACTCTCACATACATATATGACTTACTGGAAAAACCATAGCTTTGACTGGATGGACCTTTGTTGGCAAACTAATGTCTCCACTTTTTAATATGCTGTCTAGATTGGTCATAGCTTTTCTTCCAAAGAGCAAGTGTCATAATTTCATGACTGCAGTCACCATCTGCAGTGATTTTGTATCCCAAGAAAATAAAGCCTGTCACTGTTTCCCCATCTATTTGCCATGAAGTGATGGGACCAGATGCCATGATCTTCATTTTTTGAATGTTGAGTTTCAGGCCAACTTTTTCACTCTCCTCTTTCACTTTCATCAACAGGCTCTTCAGTTCCTCTTCTCTTTCTAACATAATGGTGGTGTAATCTGCATATCTGAGGTTATTGATGTTTCTCCCAGGAATCTTGATTCCAGCTTGTGCTTCATCCAGCCTGGCATTTAACATGATGTACTCTGCATATAAGTTAAATAAGCAGGGTGACAATATGCAGCCTTGACATATCTAGAACCAGTCTGTTGTTCCATGTCCGGTTCTAACAGTTGCTTCTTGACCTGCATACAGATTTCTCAGGAGGCAGGTGAGGTGGTCTGGTATATCAAAATTCCTTAGGATGTTGGGCAACTCAGTTTTGTTCTAATTGCCCATTTGGAAGTTCACGCATCCCTGTAGACAGACCATATTTGAGATGTGGTACAGCAGAGACTGGACACAAACACCAGTCACCAGAGCATCAGTTGCTTCAGATACAAGCCACACATGCACAGAACCAAGGACAAGAAGCAGTCCTGACAGATCATTTCTAATTATTAAATGCTGCTTCATTCTTAAATATCTTTTGTCTGCTTAGTCCCACAGAATACTATGGTCATTTGAAACAAAGGTTCTGATTAAAACCCACATTCAGCAAATTTGATCAAACCATGAGAGACATCAGATTACTAGGATTTGTTTCCATTTTTTCCCATTTTTCTTTTATTTGAAACTCACACAGCTGAAATATTTAAACATAAGACATAACACCATAAAACTTCTAGAAGAGATCACAGGCAAAACACTCTCTGACATACACTGTACCACTGTTCTCTTAGGTTAGTCTCCCAAGGCAACAGAAATAAAAACAAAAATAAACAAATGAGACTTAATCAATCTTACAAGATTTTGCACAGCAAAGGAAACCATAAACAGAAGGACAACATATGGAATGGGAGAAAATATCTCAAATGATTCAACCAATAAAAGCTTAATTTCCAAAATATACAAACAGCTCATATATCTCAAATAAATAAATAAATAAAAACAAAAAAAAACAATTGAAAAATTAGCAGAAGACCTAAATAGACATGTCTCCAAAGAAGAAATACAGATGGTCAATAGGCACGTGAAAAGATGTTCAAATCACTAATTATTAGAGAAATGCAAATCAAAACTACAAAAAGGTACCACCTCACACCAGTCACAATGGCCATCATTAAAGTGGTCTACAAATAAATAACAGTGCTGGAGAAGACATGGAGAAAGTGGTGAGAATGTGAGTTGGTACAGCCACTGTGGAAAACAGCATGAAGGTTCCTCAGGAAACTAAAAACTTAATTATCATATGATCCAGGAATTCCACTCCTGGCCATATATTCAGACAAAACTCTAATCCAAAAAGATACATGCACCCCTATGTTCATAGCAGCACTGTTCACAAGAGCCAAGACATGGAAACATAACCATCCACTGACAGATGAATGGCTAATGAAGATATGGTACATATATGCAATGAAGTACCACTCCATCATAAAAAAGTAATACTAATGCCATCTGCAGCAACATGGATGTAACTAGAGATTATCTTATAAGTGAAGTAAGTCAGAGAGAGAAAGACAAATACCTCACAATATCACTAATATGTAGAATTTGAAATATGGCAAAATGAACCTATTTACATAAAAGAAATAGACTCATTGACATAGAGAACCAAGATGAAGTGGGAGGTTAGGGTTGGTAGATAAAAGCTATTATATATGAATGGATAAACAGCAAGGTCCTACTATATAGCATAGAGAACTATATTCAGTATCCTATGAGAAGCCATAATGGAAATGAATATAAAACAAAGAATGTGTGTGTATATATATATACACACACACACACACATATGTATGTATGACTGAATCAATTTCTCTTACTTTACTTCTGCAAAAGAGCAAAGTAATACAACATTGTAAATCAAATCTATTCCAATAAAAAAATAAAATTAAAAAACAATCTCACAGATCCATAAAGAAAAACATGATTTTTTTCTACTATGTAGGAATTTGTGAAGAAAATTTAAACTTTTTAAATCATTAAACAAAAGAACGACCAAATATATATGATGAAAATTATTTGTAAATTTCTCAGGAACTAGGAAATGACAAAAAAATGGCTATTGTAAATACACAAGAGATCAAAGTAGTATTATCAATCTATATTTTAAATGTGGGAATATTTTATTTATTGAAGCATTACTTACCTTTTATATCATTTAACTTATAACACTTCTGATGAGATGGAACATGAGCTGTTATACCCAGTAGAATTGGAATTGTTAACCAACACTAAAGCACAGGCAAGAATCTATTCCAGGTTCCCATTTGAATTTAAAAACTAAAATTTTTCAGGAAATGAGAGGTAGAACTTTGGTTCAAAAATCCATGTCACCAATTCTTTAGTGACACTTCTTTATAGAACAGATACCAAATGAAACTTTACCTAAAGGGCCATTTCTTGACAGACAACATTAAGTGACGTCAAGATCAAACATATTCAATTTATATCCAAAGTCAATGCTCAGGGGGCAGAGTAAGCATAATACAATGTACTGAGCATTTAAGTCATCTGCAGTTTTGCTGAGGTTAACTGGAAGAATGTTAAGCTTTATGATTTCCAGCATGAAACATTAATTTAGTAAATCCTATATCTACACTAAACATTGATTTTATCTGACTAAAATCCATTTGGAATTCTATATCCTACACAGAGTAGTCTTCCTTTCCATGAGTATAGAAGAAATGCTTTAAACTAAAGGCATTTGACAACTACAGAATAACTTGCCTTTTCAACATACTCTAATCCAATATGTCTACAATTCTTAGAGTCCATTTAACAATGCTTTGATTGCATTCTACCATCTCTGCTTAAGAAATTGTTTTTTACTTAAATGTAACAAACCACAAGTAAATTCTGAGAGTTCAGTTTGGAATTGGGAAAATAACTCAGATTCTAATAATTTTGCAATCATAGTTTATTTTTCTAAAAATTGTTATAAAAGTAAGGAGGTTAAAGCATTTCTGCATGAAACATTTAGTTATAGCAGTCTTGAATATTATTGCTTACAATAGTTTAACACAGGTCATTTGATTGTTCTGCATCTGAATTTTATCATTTTCAGGGTTAGGATATTAAGTACAAGTTACATTTTGATGAGACATTTAAAAATGTGATATGTATATGAAAGTATAAACTGTATAAACTATAATGTTAGCCAAATTGAAGTTTTTATATTACATCAACACAAATCAAACGGGTAATTGAAGGCCCATGAGGAGTTAAAATTGTTGGATTATAGGCCATTTTACCAACTTAGAATGAGAATACTGCAATGTCCATTTTATATGTTATTTTAGCAGCAAATGTGAAAGAAGGCATGTTGCAAACAGATGGATCTCTATAGTAGGTATAATCAAAAATGGTTCCATTTATTGATCCAATAGCAGAATTTACATATGGTTTGTATTCACCATTGATCTGATCTTCATACCAAAGAATCTGTTTGTAGAAAATGCTAAAGACAAACATAGTAAATAGCACTTGATTTTTAGATAATTATGTATTGTGTATTTTGAAGTTTTTTACTTCTAGATATTTTAGTCACCTGGCTATTAAATTTAAGATATGCTTCTGTAAATCCTATCTCTATTAGAGATGATTTCTGCTAGTGTTTTACAAGAATTACAAATATTTTCTTTGAAGAGTTTTAATCATTCCCATTTTTTTCTCAAATACTGAAAATTCAGAAATTTTATCTATGCTTTAGAAAATATTTGAATAGGTTTAGTGTGAAAGATACGATATCAATTCTGATTTTTCACAAATATTACCTGCCTTAGAACCCGGATAAAGCTGATAATTTGATTTTCATATGATTTCTGACTCAGTTTTTTAAAGTACTTCTACACACTACAATAAAGTACTTTCTAAAAGAAATAAAATAATTGCAGAGGGGATAAAGTCACTATTTTCAGATGAAGTGATTTTACATATGGCAAATCTAAAAGAACCACCTAAGAAACTGGGAGAGTTCTGAAAAAGGACTACTCAGCTGTCAGAAAATACAGTGATAACAAACTTCATACACCAAAGCTCACTGAGTCCCTCCTAGTAAAGTTCAGAAATACGTGAAAACCTTAAAAGTTTAAAAATATTTTAATAAGTGGGAAGTTTTGTTGGCTAGAAAGACTCAGTGCTGTTTATCATGTTTGTATTTCTAGAAAATTATCTCACAGATTACAAGCCCAGTCAAAATATCATTTTTGGTCAAAACACAGTAAGAAATTTGATACTCAATCTGATAGAAATCGACCTCCCGGGTGGCTCAGAGGGTAAAGCGTCTGCCTCCGATGCGAAAGACTGGGGTTCTATCCCTGGGTCGGGAAGATCCCCTGGAGAAGGAAATGGCAACCCACTCCAGTACTCTTGCCTGGAAAATTCCATGGATGGAGGAGCCTGGTGGACTACAGTCCTTGGGGTTGCAAAGAGTCGGACATGACTGAGCAACTTCACGTTACTTCTTTCCGATAGAAATCAGCAAATTTAGTCAACATAGGCCTAAAGAAAGTGCACCATTTAAAAAGAAACAGACTTAAGCAGAAATAAAATGCATCCTTGAGTACAAGGAAGTAGAATATGACATAACATGGAGCTGATCAATGGGCCAAAGGAGAAGGCCCAAATAGATTCAGGGCATATAGAAATTCAGTATATGATAAAGGTAGCAATTAAACAATGAAAAATAGATACTTTAAAAATTAGTATCTAGAACTCCAAAGGAAAATAAAACTAGATCTCCAATTCATTTCTTATTTTAAAATATTTTAAAGATAAACATAAAAGTGTGATGTTTATAGTGTAATGTGAAAGTACTAAAATGAAAAGTATATCGTTGTAAAAGATAATTCTGAGTTCAAGTTACCTTCTAAGAAGGCACAAATCTCATTCACAGAAGAAAGCTCTGATACATTTATTTCAGCAAAATGTCATCTTACACGGGTTTAAGTCTTAGAAACAGATCATTCATTCATTCATTGAATAAGTATGCAAGAAGCATGCACTCTGTTTCAAGTACTTTTCTAGCAGAAGGGCTACAGCAGCAAACAAATTAAACAAAACCTTCTGCCCCAGGTAGCTTCTCAATGAGTAGAAGTAGATAAATAAGTGACCATAAGATGACAGGTGGTAAAAAGTGCTATGAAAGAAAATAAAGCACAGGGGGAAAAAAAGGTAGTAATAAATATTTGTTGAATAAATGAAGGAGTCTGAGAGTAGACAGTATTATCAAGGGTACGAAGAAAAATGTACTTCCATATGCTATTACTGAGAGTATTTATTGGTACAATATTATGGATAGGAATTTACCCAAAGGTAAAATGTGCAGTTTGACTCAGTAATTCTACTCTGAGGTATTTACCCTACAAACATACTTGTGCATAACTCATACATACAAACACAAGATTATTTTTAAGCATTATTTGTATAAGGGGTGTGAGGTAGAACTGTAAACAACTTTAATGTTTCTCAGAGGCAATTGGTTAAATAAAATAAGAACATTCATAAAAAGGGTGACTATATACCTCTGTTAAAGATAAAGTGGATTTGCTATGATAATCTGGAAAAGTCCACCAGATATAAACCAAATAACAGAACAGTTTGTACATATTATCCCACGGTATAAAACAAGGTGGATCCATATGGTTGTGTATATGCCTGAAAACATTCTGGAAGGATGCACAAAATTACTCCTCGGGAGTAGGATGGATGTTTTGAGAATGAGACAGACTCATTTTTGTTTGCGCTACTTAAAATTTTTACTGTGTTCACTTATTTTCATAGAAATAATTTAAAAATTTAAGCACTGAGGAAACATTGTTCATTTTGTGCAAAAAGCTGAAATGCCCTCATGACAATATCGCATTAGATTAGTAATCAAAATAAATATTGAATTTGTCCTGCGAGGATGGCCAGAACAAATAAATTATGCCAACAAATCCTCCACGGGTTCTAAATTATATTGGCTGGATGACTATAGCAATCACATTAAAAGCCTAATTAGCAAATTGCCATCTCAAACTGTGATTAAAAAAAAAGAAAAGATGATGACAGACTACAACACAAAGTGTCTTAGTCCATTTGGGCTGTTGTAACAAACTACCGTCCATCAACTGCAGGGCTTATAAACAACAGGAATTTATTTCTTATAGGTCTGGTAGGAAGGTCAAGGGAGCTCTCTGGGGCTGTATCTTACAAAGGCACTGATCCCATTCACCAGGGCTCTGCCTGATGACCTAATTATCTCCCAAAGATCCCACCTCCAATGACCATCTCACTAGGCAATGAATTCTGATATATGAATATTCCTACTTGATCAAAAAGTAAAACGACAGTATTATGGGAATTTACCACAGCACCTTCTAAATAATTAAAACTCAGAGAAATACACACAATAGACTCACATATGTCAGAAAACCTGTCACACAGTGCAAACTATTCCTCATAAAAACTGCTGAACTATCTCTTGCTAATTCTAACTTGCGTATGATTTTTTTTTTAAATGATTTCTTACCGGCATAAATAAATCCTAGAACGTTGTGTACAACTTGTTGCAGTTGACAGTTTTCAGGTGCTACTCACTGCCCAGAACCATCCCCTTTTCTCAGGTTTGTGTGTCCCTTACTTATGTATGTGTATCTTTGCAGTCTATAAATACTTAAAGTTTCTCAACAGTAGTCTTTAAAAAATTCTTACTTAACCTCATGTACAGATACCGTGGCACCATCAGGTATAGAGACTGGGGATGCCCACCCTCTTCAGCATGGTGCGTGTTGGGGCGACAGGACTTAGGGCAGCACAGAGCCTGGACTTGGGAAAGGCAGTTGCAGGAACTGCCTGAAGGGTGGGTACCCGGGGAGGACCTGGTGGAATCACAGAGAGTGGCCATCTGTAGCAAAGTTTAGGTGGATGTAAGAGGCTGGGGTGGACAGCAATACAATCTGACTGGAGGAGAATGAAGTGACCATGTGGAGACAGATCCTAGCAATCCGTGCTTTTATAGCAGGTCTCCAGGCTGTTACCAGAAGTTGAGGAGGTGGTAACACACCCTTCCAAAGGAGGGGACTTTTCAGCAGTCAGGAGGGCTTGAGGACACCAGAAAAGTTCAGTGCAACACAACAATGGAAAGTCTGCACTGACTGAAAAGTGAAATACTTGCCAGATAGTGGGAAAGACTTCCAGATGAGGCTAAGGCTTTGTCCTACACCTCTGTCTTCTCATTTTGACAAGACCAGCAGAGAAAGATAGCCAGATCTGGTTGGCCACACAGTATGGTCCAAGTCCTATCACACCATGGGTGGAGTCGGGATCAGAATTAGGCCCACTCGTCAATACTGTCAAGGTGACTCAGCTGGTAAAGAATCCGCCTGCATTGTGGGAGACCTGCATTGTGGAAAGGCTACCCACTCCAGTATTCTGGCCTGAAGAATTCCATGGACTGCATAGTCCATGGGGTCGCAAAGAGTTTGACGCAACTGAGCAACTTTCACTTTCACTGGGAAGTTGGGGAAGTTGGGAAGTTGGGGAAGAACTTGGGAAAGGCAAGGGTCTCAGAATTGAAGGTATTATTATGTGTTACCAAGTCCTCATGTTTAAAGACTAAAACCTAAGCCCATGGTCTAGCATTCGGGGCCTGGCCACATGTGGCTTCAGTTCATCTTTTCAAAATTATCTTCTATGAATCAGTTTTTCTCACCTTACAGTCTAACTGGATAAATATTGTAACACGCCTTCTTTACATCCTAGTATCCTCCTATGCTTTATCCCTGGTATTTCTCCATGTCCGAAATGTCTTTCCATATCTCCCCATCTTCCTACCCACATGTTGAAAAGAAATCTAGCTCTGCTCAGAATTAACTACTCTTCTTCTTACAACCTGCACCAAGAGCCACTTTAGGAAAGAGCCTTTTCTCTGCAGTAAGACACATCATTTCCTGTCCAGTGTAAGTTTTAAAAAATCAGTTTACATTTCTCATCAGCTTTTTTAAGTCTGTACCATTTTGAGGAAAGACCCATGCTGATTATTTGTGTATGCCCCATGGTGCTTCACATACATCTTCACCAAAATACAACTTTTTAACAAGTGTCTATTAAGTCAATATTTTCAACCTTACCCTGCTGCAAAACTAGTCATGTTAAACCAGTCTGATACAGATAACACAGACAATTCATTTCTGACCATCATAATTATGGAATGCCCTATTGCTTTAATAGTGTGGAACACAAATACCAGAAGGAAAAACGCATTAACTCCCTTTTCTTAAAAAGACTCAAATTAATCCTGCTGAATGCTTAATTGGAATCTTAACCAAAGTATTAACTATACAAGACTTTAATTCAGCCCTGTCTCAGCCGTTTTTTGTTTTTCTACCATTAATGTTTCCACTGGCAAATACTAAAAGTGACTGGCCATTAAGTAATCAAGTAATGGATATAATAGGGCAGTTGAGTTAAAAGCAATAGCTGAGCAGATCAACATTCTCAAAAAGCACCAGGACAAGCACACTCATCTGGAGTCATTGCACAGTAAACAAATCCTCATGTTTTAGGAATTCCACTGAAAACAAAGAATATTCTTTCAAGGTGTGGATAGTATTACTGATCCAGAGTGATTAGTTGCAGAGACATTATAAAGGGCAGTAAATTCTACATTTTTTACTGCCTCTTTTTTTAATATCTACTTGCCATGTTTCGTGCATTTTGATTTTCCTTCAAGTGTGTATTTCTCTCTGGGGAGAACAGATTCTCCTGAGCCTTTAAAAATGATTTAACTCTTAATACTGAAAGCTCAGCAGTCTAGAGAAGTTCGGCAGCACAACCCATAGCATATGGGTCAAGACTGAAAGTGCTGCAGTGAGGAATCAGAAGTCTGGAGAGATACTATTTGGCATGGGGGAATGCTATTTAGTGGGGATCATTGTGAATGATGAGTTAGTAACACACCTTTTCACTTGTCCATTTCATCCAGGTGTGTTTTGAAGTAAGGGATGTTTTGGCAAGTTAAATAATAAGAACTCTATAATTTTATAGTGGGTAATAAATCAAAAGTTATGTTGTTAATATCCAGATTTAGAAGCTACGGCAGTAATGGCAATTGTCTTTGTTGCCTTGGAACCCTATTTAAACGACAATTTATAAGGTCATTTGGGGCATTTAAATTCCAGGAGGTTATATGCATTGACTAAATAGCATCAGTCTGACCCATAGAGAGAATGCTTTGGTCTTGTGAGGACTGAAACCATCTGAAGATCTTCAAAACATAGCAGACCAATTCCCAGTGTCAACTAACCTCCAGACAATCCCTGGTAAATACAACATGAAAAAGAACAGGCTGTAGATGCTTTATGTATGAGTTATTCAGCAGCATCATGGGTAAGAGAGTTTTATTTAAGAATGAACATATTCATCACTTCAGGGTAGAAAGGGGTCTTTTTTGCAACTAATTTCAGCTGGAATTTTTAAATCTTTTCTGGAAATAAGACAATAAAGAAATTTTCAAAAAGGAAATTGTCATTACATCATGGGACACAATCACTGCATTTACCAGTAGGCAGGGTTGATTGCTACCCAAAGAATATTCTGTCACTGGTAAATCAAAAATGTTCCAGTTCAGGAACTAAACTGTTCTACAGAAGCCATAACAACCAAGGGAAGATTATATATCTCTGATCCCTTGATTATGTACTTCAAAATTATTTACCCTGCCCATATCCATCTGCTTTCTGTATACTGTATAAAGAATTATAACAATTTCTGCCTTTAAGGATACCACGAGGAGAAAATTCCTAGTGCAATACAAGTATTGTAGAAGGTACAGGAAGATGGATTGGGATAAAGAACAGAAACATTTTTCAAAGTAATGTTCAAGTAGGGAAGCACAGAAATGGGGCAAGAGCTATAAAGGGATGTGAAATCAAGAGAGTTTTGAAGACAAGAAATTACATAATGACGTGAAATCCAACTGAGAAGGAAAATTTGTTGATGCAGAAAAAAGAGGGGGGAATTTTTGGAGCAATATACTTGACTATGCAAAACACTTTAGGCTCTGGAACACAAGCAGGGAGGCTGTCCTTAGGTTAGGTGTGGAAGGACACCTTGTCCGCAGTGACAGGAAGAAAGAAAATAGGACATAAAGGTAGGTGGATAAAGTGGCGGCAACCTATGGAAGTCTTGAAGGTCGTTGGATTAAAACAGAGTGTGGAAAAAGGAAAGTTTCAAAATTTGAGGCAAGAAGGAAGCATGTGGGAGACAGCCTCTAAGGTAACTGCCCAAGACCTCTGCTTCCTATTATTCCTGTGTTTGCGTAATCCCATTTTATATTAACTAGGTGTGCTGGACAAAGTTAACGCTAATGAAGTGCCACATGCTTCCCCAGTGGCACTAGTGCCACATGCTTCCCCAGTGGCACTAGTGATAAATAACCCACCTGCCAATGCAGGAGACGAGGGTTCGATCCCGGGTCATAAAGATCCCCTGGAGGAGGAAATAGCAACTCACTCCCGTATTCTTGCCTGGAAAGCTCCACAGACAGAGGAGCCTGGTGGACGGCAGTCCGCGGGGCCGCAGAGAGTTAGACACGACTGAGGCAGCACGCGTGGGGAAAGTGAAAGGGTGGCACTTTTGAAATGAGGTTCTAAAAAGACGGTGATTTTAATCACTCTCTTTCAGCCCGCACTCTGGGAGAAACCAGCTGCCATGCTTTCCGCTGCCTTTGAAGGGTCCACACGGCAAGTTACCACTATGTCTCATCAACAGCCAGCGGAGACTGGGGTCTATGACAATCACAGAATGGGCTGAGAAATAGACTCTTCCCTGTGAAAACCTCAGGAGACTGGAGCCCTGGCCAACACCTTGTCTGCACCTTTGTGAGGGCCTTCTAGCCAGATGCATCCAGTCTAACGGGATCCCAGGTTTCTGACCATCACAGTCAACAGTATCCTTGATGTTTATTGCGTTTCACAGTATGAGGCCTGGCGTGCTACAGTCCATGGGGTCACAAAGAGTTGGACATGACTGGGTGGCTGAACAACAACAGGATGAGATTGTTTAGGGCTTGCATGGGTAATGACAAAACATATTTTTTGACCATGGCAGGTAGTTGCTGGAGTATGGTGAAAGACAAGATCATTAAAGGGGAGCACACCCAGGGACTGAGACACCAGGATGAGTGTGAAAGTCACTCAGTCGTGTCCGACCCCATGGACTATACAGTCCACAGAATTCTCCAGGCCAGAATACTGGAGTGGGTATTCTTTCCCTTCTCCAGGGGACCTTCCCGACCCAGGGATCGAACCCAGGTCTCCCATGTTGCAGGTGGATTCTTTACCAGCTGAGCCACAAGGGAAGCCCAGGATAGAATAGGGGAATATTAAGATCAATTAGACATAACAGAACTAGAATTAGATATATTAATACAAAGAGTGAATTATGAGTCACAATCTGAGAAACTGGAGCGTGCCCCAGGTGTTGGCAGATAACTGTATAAATAATGGGTTGGAGGTAATTTAATCTGATGACCTAAGAATAAAAACTGCATTTTCCAGGAATCTGGATGATATTTGTCACCCAAAAAATGTGAGGAAAAATGTTACTGAATATATTAACAGTTTTTCAAAAATATTATCACTGGATCATTTGGAACAAAAAATATTGAGGAGTTTCCAACTGTTCCATTCCCTGCAGTTAGCACTTCAGTCTCCCCTCTTAGAAGACCTACCACACTGCTGGGTGGTTGGTGTACTGTTTGTGCCCTCTCAACAGACTCTAAATATTAATATTGCAAAGGTCATGTATGATGCATCCCAGCTGCATCCTCGGCTCTAGCCACTACTTGTGAAACACCCATATTTGGTGCTTCATAAACGTTGTTGAATAAGGAAAAAGAAAGTTGGTCTTTGTAAATCATTTTAAAGTCATATGCCATAAGAGCTATGTCAGGCACTATTCTAAGAACTTTGAATATAATAATTCATTTAATTCTCACAATCCCACTTTGAGATTAGTATCACTAATGTTCCCATTAATCTACATGACATAATTTGAAAAGATACATGTACCCCAGTGTTCATAACAGCTTTATTTACAATACCCAAGACATAAAAGCAACCTAAATGTCCATCAATAGTTGAAAGGATAAAGAAGATGTGGCAGATATACACAATGGACTATACTCAGCCATAAGAATGAAATAATGTCATTTGCAGTAACATGGATGGACCCAGAGATTATCATACAAAGTAAGCCAGAGAAGACAAATATCATACAACCTTGCTTATATGTGGAGTCTAAAAAAGAAATGATACAAATGAACTTATATACAAAACAGAAGTAGGCCCACAGACATAGAAAACAAATTTATGATTACCAAAGGGAATAACAGGGAGAGGGAGTTTGGGATTAAAATATACGTACTACTATACATAAAACAGATAACTAACAAGGACCTACTGTGTAACACAGGGAACTATACTCAATACCCTGTAGGAACCTAGAAGGGAAAACAATGTAAAAAAGGATATTTTATATATATATGTGAGTCACTTTGTGTATACCAGAAACTAACACAATATTGCAAATCAACTATATTTCAATGAAAATTTCCTAAGTAAATAAATAATGAGGTAGAAATGCCTGTCCATCTCACAGAAACCAACTGGGAGAACCAGGATCAAATCCAGGCAGATTGTACTCATTTTACACAACCACATATTAAGGTAAAAACACAAGAGAGTGAAAAAGACTTCTTGGACATGATCCGACACACACCATTTTGAGCCCATTGGACAACAAAGCTGTTACTAACAGTAAGAGAATGGAAAAGAGATAGTAGAAACACATCATTGATTTCAGGGTTTCAGCTACCAGTGATAAGGTTTTACACAGCGATGCACAAGGTGAAGAGTGAATAAAAACAGCAACAACTCCAGCATCATCCATCACTGAGAGTGAGTCAGCAAGTTGGAAGCAACCTCTGACAGTATTTCTAGAAGTGATCATTTAAACTAGATAGGGAACAGAAGTGAGTTGGAGAAGCCTAATGATGTTTGACTGTCCTTGAACAGAACTCCGAGAGAGAGGAGTGGAGATCAAATAAAAGCTGTCTGCACTCATTATCAAATAAAAAGAGTATCACCCAAAAATATTGTTCACATTGTATTATTTCAGCAAAATGATTTAAGCTTTTTAATACTACTTTAAAATGCAACATTTTATTCATCCTTTAACACTGCTAGATATGTCTTTGAACTCATCTGAAAGACATAATATAAATTAAAGTTCATTTAATATTCTGTAAATACCATGTAATTGTCTTCCTCCCATTCTAGCATTATCATCCAAGATTTCATGGAGACTCCACGTTGTTTAATGCTATGAAAATAGGGTGGTTTTGATTATTCAAAGTTCTTTTGGGATTCCAAGAGGAATATAAGAGGCAAAGGTTATTCAGCAAAGAGACACAGATGTAAAGAACAGACTTTTGGACTCTGTGGGAGAAGGCAAGGGTGGGACAATATGAGAGAATAGCCCTGAAACATGCATATTACCATATTTAAAACAGATAATCAGTGTAAATTCGACTCATGAAGCAGGGCACCCAAAGCTGGTGCTCTGGGACAACCCAGAGGGACAGTGTGAGGAGGTTTCAGGATGGTGGGACACATGTATCCCATGGCTGATTCATGTTGATATATGGCAAAAACCACCACAATACTGTAATCAGCCTCCAATTAAAATAAATTAATAAAAAAGGTTATTAGTGATGGTGGTGTCACTAAGATGTCTGATAAAATTGCCTTATAATACCTTACTCTTCTATAAGATCTTTATTTAAGAGGTTGGAGGAAAATTGTATAAGAGAATTGTTTGAAGCCATTTAGCATTGCTGGAGGTCTATGAACATACACAAGGAAGAAGGTGAAATATGTAAATTTACCTTCAGGATCCCAAGTGCTTTGTATGAGAAACATCCAGTTATGCCATTATAAATTTGCTTTACTACAGCACTAAAAGAATAGATTTGCATTTAAATTTGTGGGTAAAGAACTAAGCTACCAACAGTAAATTATAGAATTAAAGGAGTATGCTTTTGGAATATTATTAGAATTCTAGATTATTCTAATAACATTAGAATATTGATACAATGCCTAACTCGAAGAGTACATCAATAATAGAACAAATATTAAAAAGTGGTGATGTAAGAGGAATTTTTACAATACATTCTTAAAATAAGAAATTGCTATATTATTATGTGTGGCAGTTGGAAAAAAATTTAATAATGATGCTAATAAAGATGGTATATGTCAATTCAGGTACACACTATTAAGCCTCGACATTGATAACTTTCAGTTTGGAATATTGTGCTTAAATTTTATGTTTACCCAAATGGTAACCTGGAATACTTTGGTATATTCCACAGCAGTTTTAGCATAACATACAAGCATTTCCCCTTGCTTTTTTGTCTGAAAGGTGCAAAACATAAGTGATATAATAATGTGGATGACAGAAGCAAGGTTTCTTTTAGAGATATCTGTGTGTGTACATGTGTATATACATGTGTATTATACTCATACTGATATATATATATATATATATATATGTTGATATACACACATACTTGTTATAAAACCTCAAATATGTGGGCATGGCTATAAATAAATGATTCAATCAGAAACAGAAGTATTAGGTAAATAGATGAAAACACTGGAGGACACATAAGGAAGTAAGAATACATTTGAACATATGTTACCAACAGAAAAGGATGAGCAGTTGTACAATTGTATCTTCTGAAATGGTCTGAAAATGAGAGAATTACAGTACTATAGCAATAATGAAATCATCTTGTCTACTCATTCACAACTGTAAACAGATCCAAGTGAATTTTTTTCTATGTACAACAGCTTGCACCCTACCCGAAACCTACCAAATCAGGATTCCCGGGGTGGGATTGGCAAGGTTGAGATGTGCAGTATTGATTAAAGTTCTGATTAAATCAGCAACTTCCTGATTTAATACCTATGAACAGAATTCACTTTCATAAGTATTGCCAAAAAGTTTATTTAACGAACAAAGAAAAAAATCAAAACGATAGTTATCATTGCTTGAAAGAACATTGTAATTTATTTTTATTTTATTTTATTTTATTTTATTAGTTGGAGGCTAATTACTTCACAACATTTCAGTGGGTTTTGTCATACATTGTAATTTAAATGTTACTGATTTAATAGTTCAACATAATGCTGCATGTTAATTATATTCATATTCG
Source organism: Cervus canadensis (assembly GCF_019320065.1). Classification (NCBI taxonomy): domain Eukaryota; kingdom Metazoa; phylum Chordata; class Mammalia; order Artiodactyla; family Cervidae; genus Cervus; species Cervus canadensis. The sequence continues at coordinate 12,074,140 of NC_057389.1, forward strand.
ATTGATAAAACTCATAAGCAACTCAGAAAATGTCAATATCTATTGTTTAAAAATGTATTAAAGGGAATATAAGTGATGCATTGGAAGGAAAGTGGTATAATCATTTTTCTTCCTATAGCTGGACTTGAAGGAATGCTCTTCTTTGGCTTATCTATGTTATCTATCTATTGTATCCATCATTACAATTCCAGGCTGGATGCAGACTTCATCCTACAACTTTACAAACTTTTAAAAAAATTATGTTCCTCTATTTTTTCCAAAATTAAATTCTGACATCTTTGGCAAGATAAGTTATTCTCTTGCTCCTTTTGTGTTTGTTTTATTGCTATTACACCAATGCACAGTGGTTGGCAAATAGGGCTTTCAGGTTTGGCAAATCAGACATCATCTGCCAATTCATTAACTCCTATAAACACCTTGTCCTCTGTCTGTACTCTTTCAAATGGGAAAGTGCTCCTCACGCCTCCACAAACATTGAGGGCATACGCACCCAAATCATACACCCAAATTTCACTCTCTGTTTCCAAAATCAATCATCAGCAGGAGACATGTTGTGAATGATACCTATTCTACCATGTAGGGCTTTTAGAAGCCCTGTAGCCCCATTTTGAAGCCAGAACTATCCACCTTAACAACCGCCTTCTGACCCACTGCCTGACCCCAAACTTTGATGCAGACTCTAAAATACAAGTAAGGTGAAAGAAAAGACTCATGGTATCCTTTTATCCCTGGGTGAATACAAACTGGCCTACAAACAGTGTTCATGAAGTACATCATTTTGATCACATCATTTTTCTATATTTTATAATAGTGGAGAAAGAATGGAAGTTTGTGAGAAAAGGTGGGCTTCCCAGGTGGCTCAGTGGTTAAAGAATCCGCCTACAACGCAGGAGATGCAGGACGTGTGGGTTTGATCCCTGGGTCAGGAGTATCTCCTGGAGGAGGGCCTCCAGGATTCTGGCCTGGAGAATGCCATGGACAGAGCCTGGCGAGGAGAGTCAGACATGACCAAACCGATTGAGCACACTTGCACACACGTGAGAAAAGACATCCAGATGTTTGGATTACCAAAGTTGACCGTGTCTGTTTGTCAGGTTGGTGGGCTAGAAATACAGTCTCCAAAATTAGCTACAGCCCTCATACCTCGTGACTACATTCTATAAACTAAAAGTATTATTTGACAACCTGATTTTTGTGGCATTGTACTACGTAGCTGGACTGCATTAAGACTAATCTCAACAGTATTTCTTCAAGCCTATTCAAAATTCATTGTACTGTTTTCCTTTAATATGCAAAGAGCACTTAGCAGGGTCACAAGGTCTTTATCGTTAGATACTAAGAACAAAATCACATACTGTACACTACCAATTGTGTTCAACTTAAATGTGAAATATCTAACTAGGAGACAGGTGATAGTTACATAAATATATGCTGTCTTATTAACCAGAACATTCTGCTTGGTCTCTGAACAAAATGTTCGTCATTACTGGCAGCTATGTTTACAATCTTCTTGAAAATACTATAACCTGTGACTGTATTTACACAGAGCGAAACTTTGATGGACACCTTAGTTCTAAAGCAGGAAAGCAACATTTTGTACTTGTTTTAGATGAAAAATTAATGGGTTTATCATAAAATTGTGGAAAATTCTGAAGGAGATGGGAATACCAGACCACCTGACCTGCCTCTTGAGAAACCTGTATGCAGGTCAGGAAGCAACAGTTAGAACTGGACATGGAACAACAGACTGGTTCCAAACAGGAAAAGGAGTACATCAAGGCTGTATGTTGTCACCCTGCTTATTTATCTCATATGCAGAGTACATCATGAGAAACGCTGGGCTGGAAGAAGCACAAGCTGGAATCAAGATTGCTGAGAGAAATATCAATACCCTCAGATATGCAGATGACACCACCCTTATGGCAGAAAGTGAAGAGGAACAAAAAAGCCTCTTGATGAAAGTGAAAGAGGAGAGTGAAAAAGTTGACTTAAAGCTCAACATTCAGAAAACTAAGATCATGGCACCCGGTCCCATCACTTCATGGCAAATAGATGGGGAAACAGTGGAAACAGTGGCTGACTTTATTTTTCTGGGCTCCAAAATCACTGCAGATGGTGATTGCAGCCATGAAATTAAAAGACAGTTATTCCTTGGAAGGAAAGTTATGACCAACCTAGACAGCATATTAAAAAGCAGAGACATTACTTTGCTAGCAAAGGTCCATCTAGTCAAGGCTATGGTTTCTCCAGGAGTCATGTATGGATGTGAGAGTTGGACTATAAAGAAAGCTGAGCGCCGAAAAATTGATGCTTTTGAACTGTGGTGTTAGAGAAGACTCTTGAGAGTCCCTTGGACTGCAAGGAGATCCAACCAGTCCATCCTAAAGGAGATCAGTCCTGGGTGTTCATTGGAAGCACTGATGCTGAAGCTGAAACTCCAATACTCTGGCCACCTGATGCGAAGATCTGACTCATTTGAAAAGACCCTGATGCTGGGAAAGATTGAGGACAGGAGGAGAAGGGGACGACAGAGGATGAGATGGTTGGATGGCATCACTGACTCGATGGACACGGGTTTGGGTGGACTCCAGGAGTTGGTGAAGGACAGGGAGGCCTGGCGTGTTGCAGTCCATGGGGGTCGCAGAGTCAGACATGACTGAGCGACTGAACTGAACTAAACTGATCATAAAACTTACTGTGCTTTTTATTATGCAAAATTTTAATGAGTCATAAGACTGTTTAAAAAACAATATTTTGTACCGTGTTCTCCAGACTTAGGACGAGAAGAGCAAGCTAACAAAATCTAATATCCAAAAAATGTATTATTTGATTAACTACTGGATATCTTTCCTTTTTTGGCTGTTTGTATAGAAATAACACCAACAAATTCACACTGCATTTGAATCCCCAAGAAGAAAGACTCACATCTTCACATGCAAAGGACTCTGTTCATTATTTTCACTGTAACTGTTATTCTGAGTTGTAGTATTTTTTTCCTGAGTTGTAGTATTTACAATATTTTTGTCATCAGTTCTTTTGTGCTTCAATCATTCCTTCTGAGCTATTTTGACACTTTTGTGTAAGGTCACAACTATGGTGTTTGTACAATAGTACAAGAAAACAACGAAGCTACAGTAATTAAAACAGTATGAAACAGACAAAAACAACAGCATAAAGACCAGCGGAACAGAAAAGAGTGCCTGGAAAACAATCCACCCATATTTGGTAAACTCGTCTTTGACAATGATGCCAAGAATACACAATGAGGGAAGGACAATCATTTCAACAACTGATGCTAGGAACACTGTATAATACTCAGAAGTATGAATTAAAACCTTTTCTTATATCAGACACAAAAATCAACTCAAAATGGATTAAACATAAATACATAAGACTTGAGGGGAATTTGGTTCCTTATCAACTGAAGATTTTTATCTATTAAATCCAAATGACCCAGCACTCAACTACAAAGATTGATTTATTTCTAGCCTTAAACCACAGATTTATTCGTGATTCACAGTTTACTAAGAAATAAGGACACAATGTCTTCTCGTCTAATTAATGCTTACTTTCAGGACAATTTTATCAAAATATTATTCTCACTCACAAACAGAGACAGAAGCAGAAGAAAGAATTACCAATTTCTGCAGCATTAGTAAAGTGATGGTAGGAGCTATTGCTAAATATCTCAAACAATTAAAGTAATAACTGTAACAACTAAAGAGGCAGATAAGAGCAAAAACTTTACTATCTCCATTTCCCATGAAGCCCTTCAACAACTTGAGTAGTTAGGCTGTGTATTCTGTGGTTTAGGAATTTTAAATAATATTAATTGACCCAGAAATGTGTTTAAATGGTAGTGTCTCCTCAGGCAAAAGGCACGCTGTGCAACTGCTACTTGTGAAATAAGTATAAAGTAAAATGTGACGACCTTTGAAAATAAAACACTATAGGAAGATGCATTCTAATAACAAGTAATTTATTCTCCAACCCCAAGTGACTCCATTTAAAGCAGTTTATGGCCTAGAGAATTCAATCCATTTATGGTAAAAAAAATAAAGCTCTGCGAGTTTTATGTGAGCGAAGAATTTTAAAATACAGAAGATAGCGATGCCAAAGCACAGGTCAGCAAGGAAATCATGAATAGTCCTTGGTTTTGAACACAAGCCTACAGAACAGCAAGGCAAAGACTCATTTTTTGCCCTGTATGTATTTGAATTTTGGTATCTCTCCTCCCCTCTCAAGCCCAACTCAGGGCCGAGAAATATGACGGGCAGCGTCAGTGGAGATGAATCATTCATCACGAGGCGCCCTCTTCCCGGACGTCTGCGTGGGCCGCTGCCCACATCACCTTTTCTGAGCACTTCTGAAGGGGATGTGTCCTGCGAGCCTGCTTGGTATTCAGAACAGAGCAGCCTTTGAAGAACTTTATGTACTCTCTGAAGGCCATTTTTCATCTGCAATCCAGAGGACCTCAACTTTCTGACAGACTCTTCCTTTTATCTTTCCAGTCTACTGTGAACTGCGGTAATTACCACAAGCGCACGGGGCCCTAGAAAACTCGTGTTTCGCTTCTTTCCCCTATATTTATTTACTTCCATTTCAACTTTCTGCCTGACTAGGCATCTCTTTTTTCATTCGGCCGACACTCTTTCTTACATTTGTTTCTCTCTATTCCCTCCCTCCCTCTTCTCACTCTCTCCCCCAAGTTTCCCCACCTCCCCCTATTTCTTTCTCCCTCTTCTTTTTTGCCAGCAGAGTTTTTACACTTTGATTAACAGCCCTTACGTACATAAAAATCACCTTGCTGATAGCAGAGGGGACAAGTCTACTGCCAAAGTCAAGATGAGTAAAGAGCCTTCTGTTTTCTTTTCCAGGTAAAAGGGCCAACAGGAGGCCAACTTCCTATCAACACACACCACAGTTTCTTGCCTTACAGAAGATCAAGTGAAGCACCATTATTTGTTCAGCTTTTGGTGGATATATGGCTGTCTCTGAGAACACCGAGGTCAAGCTTACAAGCTCTCATCGGCCGCAATACTGAACAATCTTGTTGGGAGTTGCTTTTTTTTTCCCTCCCAAGCTTCAACCAATATTGCGATTTATTTTGTAAATAAAATGACCTTGCTTTAAGCTGTCCTGTTCTACACTGAGGAAGAGAATTAATCTGCCCTGAGAGCTGGTGTGCACTGTAGTCATAAGAACAGGGGAGAAGCCAGGAGCCACAGTCACAAAGTGGAAATGGAGATGCGTCTCCAGTCTTACAGGGAAGGAGGGCTTCCCTGTTAAAGACAAGCATGTCAAATGGGCTCGCAGGGTCCCTGACCAGGGCTGCACATGTGTACAATCCACGTCTCTTAGTGAGAATTTAATGTACTTTCTAGTTTTGTCACCTGGAGAAGGAAATGGTAACCTGCTCCAGTGTTCTTGCCTGGAAAACCCCACAGACAGAGGAGCCTGGTGGGCTACAGTTTATGGGGTTGCAAAGAGTCAGACACAACTGAGCGACCGAGGGCACAATTTTGTCACAGTTTATTCCTCTTAAATAATATCCAGCAGCATCATTTTCATAATATAAACTATTAAAAAAATACAAAGGGTTAGACCCAGAGGAATCCGGTGGAGAGGGAGGTGGGAGGGGGGATTGGGATGGGAATACGTGTAAATCTATGGCTGATTCATATCAATGTATGACAAAACCCACTGGAAAAAAAATAAATAAATAAAGGGAAAAAAAAAGAATACAAAGGGTATGCTCTAATTGAGCAGAAGGGCACAAGTCACAAACGGAAGGCATCTTACTATTAATAAGAAAATGAGAACCTCTCATGGTTGGGTAACAGCTGCTACTTAGATTGTTTGCAATCTTTATACAGGTATAAGAAAAATGACTCTTTTCCATTCCAGGAAATTTTTCATTTCTTTCCAAGCCATGATGGTGACCCGTAGGCACCAAAAAGATAAAGAAAGAAAGAAAGTGAAGTCGCTCAGTCATGTCTCTTTGCAACCCCATGGACTGTAACCAGGCTCCTCAATACATGGAATTCTCCAGGCAAGAGTACTGGAGTGGGTTGCCATGTCCTTCTCCAGGGGATCTTCCCAACCCAGGGATCGAATCCAGGTCTCCTGCATTGCGGGCTGACACTTTACCTTCTGAGCCAACAGGGAAGCCCAAACAAGATAACAGAGATGTAACTATCTAAGTTATCTCACACACAAATTTACTCAATATATTGATGACACTGGCTGCATTCAAATCAGCAGGAGAAACAAGCAGCCAAGTAAACCTTAGGCTCTCAAGAGTGTAAGTTCAAGTTCCTCCCTTATATGCATATTCCTCCACTCAAAACTTCTCAAATTCCATCCCAGATCTCCCCACAGCCTCATGGAAGCAAATTACCAATCAGATGATTGAAGGCCTACCTTTTACCACATTTCCTTCTTTTGAAGATGGTTCTATTACTTATACTACCATTACCATAGGTAGGGTTTCTTTCGACAAGACAACTGTAGTGAGTCAAGCTTTAAGACTAACTTTTTTTCATTATCTTATTTCAGGATTTTCCACTGCCTTCACTCCTCACTCAACAGAATGGAAATATCACTGCTTTTATGATTTACTTTGCCTAGTTTTCTCCTTGTCTTTTCACACTCCATGTTATCTCCACAAATTCTCACTCTAGCTCCTTACATCGGAGAAGGCAATGGCACCCCACTCCAGTACTCTTGCCTGGAAAATCCCATGGAAGGAGGAGCCTGGCAGGCTGCAGTCCATGGGGTCGCTGCAGGTCGGACACAAATGAAGTGAATTAGCAGCAGCAGCAGCAGCTCCTTACATCCTGGCTGGCCTGCAGAGCTTGAGTTGCATAGTTTTCCTTCATTTTTATAAGCAAATTCTTTGATGAGTTTTCTGCTCATTATATAACATATATTCCTCTCTAACCAATATTTTGCAATTAAAATTTGTCAATATATTTCACAACCCAAACATTGTATAGTTATAGTATTATTGCCTTGACAAAACTAATATAGTTTTAGATATTTTAGCATATTGAAAGATGTCCTAAAGGAAAGCCTTGCAAAGGAAGACAGTGGATTAAAACAGACAGACTGAGGAAAACATTTACTTGTTGAAGCCCTTTGCCCCAGTTTCTCTAAAAGTATGACCAATGCCATAGTCCTCATCCCAGGAGCCAGCTGACAAGGCCTTTTGCGCTAGAAATCACACCAACTTCCACCCCTCTATCCCAGGAACAATTGCTGACCAGGTAAGTTTCCCATTGCAATCTATAATTCACCTTTAAGAGCCAAAATGCTTCATCAACAAAGAGAATAGTGTTATGCTTATGAATAAATTGCCTTTTGTACAAAACTGACTTCATATACTAGGCAGAATAATAAGGAGACTGAAAATTACAGTGGTTAAGATCAGAGACTTCACTGTAAGAAGACTCTGAATTTAATTATAGGATAGAGGCTTGTGACATTGTACAGAAGACAGGGAGCAACATCAACCCCAAGAAAAAGAAATGCAAAAAAGCAAAATGATTGTCAAGGAGGCCTTACAAATAGCTGTGAAAAGAGAAGCCAAAAGCAAAGGAGAAAAGGAAAGATACTCATATGAATACAGAGTTCCAAAGAATAGCAAGGAGAGATAAGAAAGCCTTTCTCAGTGATCACTGCAAAGAAATAGAGGAAAGCAATAGAGTGGGAGACTAGAGATCTCTTCAAGAAAATTAGAGATACCAAGAGAACATTTCATGCAAAGATGGGCACAATAAAGGACAGAAATGGCATGTACCTAACAGAAGCAGAAGATATTAAGAAGAGGTGGCAAGAACACACAGAAGAACTGTACAAAAAAGATCTTCATGACCCAGATAATCACGATGGTGTGAGCACTCACCTAGAGCCAGACATCCTGGAATGTGAAGTCAAGCGGGCCTTAGGACGCATCACTATGAACAAAGCTATGGAGGTGATGGAATTCCAGTTGAACTATTTCAAATCCTAAAAGATGATGCTGTGAAAATGCTGCACTCAATATTCTAGCACATTTGGAAAACTCAGCAGTGGCCACAAGACTGGAAAATGTCAGTTTTCATTCCAATTGCTAAGAAAGGCAATGCCAAAGAATGCTCAAACTACTGCATAATTGCATGCATCTCACAAGCTAGCAAAGTAATGCTCAAAATTCTCTAAGCCAGGCTTCAACAATACGTGAACCATGAACTTCCAGATGTTAAAGCTGGTTTTAGAAAAGGCAGAGGAACCAGAGATCAAATTGCCAACATCTTCTGGATCATCAAAAAAGCAAGAGAGTTCCAGAAAAACATCTACTTCTTCTTTATTGACTATGCCAAAGCCTTTCACTGTGTGGATCACAATAAACTGTGGAAAATTCTGAAAGAGATGGGAATACCGGACCACCAGACCTGCCTCTGTATGCAGGTCAGAAAGCAACAGTTAGAACTGAACATGGAACAACAGACTGGTTCCAAATAGGAAAAAGAGTACATCAAGGCTGTATATTGTCACCCTGATTATTTAACTTATATGCAGAGTACATCATGAGAAACGCTGGGCTGGAAGAAGCACAAACTGGGATCAAGATTGCTGGGAGAAATGTCAATAACCTCAGATATGCAGATGACACCACCCTTATGGCAGAAAGTGAAGAACTAAAGAGCCTCTTGATGAAAGTGAAAGAGGAGAGTGAAAAAGTTGACTTAAAGCTCAACATTCAGAAAACTAAGATCATGGCATCTGGTCCCATCACTTCATGGCAAATAGATGTAGAAACAGTGGAAACAGTGGCAGACTTTATTTTTTGGGCTCCAAAATCACTGCAGATGGTGACTGCAGCCATGAAATTAAAAGACGCTTACTCCTTGGGAGGAAAGTTATGACCAACCTAGACAGCATGTTAAAAAACAGAGACACTACTTTGTCAACAAAGGTCCATCTAGTCAAGGCTATGGTTTTTCCAGGAGTCATGTATGGATGTGAGAGTTGGACTATAAAGAAAGCTGAGCATTGAAAAATTGATGCTTTTGAACTGTGGTGTTGGAGAAGACTCTTGAGAGTCCCTTGGACTGCAAGGAGATCCAACCAGTCAATCCTAAAGGAAATCAGCCCTGAATATTCATTGTAAGGACTGATGTTGAAGATGAAACTCCAATATTCTGGCCACCTGATGTGAAGAACTGACTCACTGGAAAGACGCTGATGCAGGAAAGATTGAAGGCAGGAGGAGCAGGGGACAACAGAGGATGAGATGGTTGGATGGCATCACCGACTCAATGGACATGAGTTTGAGTAAACTCTGGGAATTGGTGATGGGCAGGGAGGCCTAGCATGCTGCAGGCCCTGGGGTCTCAAAGAGTCGGACACGACTGAGAGACTGAACTGATAGTTGTAACATGTAATCAGCAGAAAATCTTAGGCATACTCCTTTGATCTGAGTCTCTGTACTGTCATCTGTAAAGTGAGGATGATAACCTACCTACCATACAGGACTGTTGTGAAGGTAAATTAAATAAGCCTTTATTTTAGGTACATCAACTTTCATCACCTACTTAAAGCTCAAATAATTCTATTTTTTAAAGATAGGTGTGTAAAAAGAGTCTAAAAAAAATAGCACCATAACTAGTTGAGAGTCAAAGAAAAATTACCTAATAAATCAGAATTCATATCAGCCTTTCTTATGATATCAGCCTGGAATCACACTAATTTCTGGGACTCCAGAAGCAAGTTAAAGTGGCATTTTGACTCTTTCAGGGACCACAGCCACTGTAGGACGTGTGCCCTGGGGTCCTGAGCAGGGCACAGTAAATGAACTAAGCAGTAATACCCAAGGTCAGGAGCAGGGCTTTCCCCAGGTGGCTCAGTGGGTAATGAATCCATCTACAAAGCAGGAGATACAGGAGATGTGGGCTCGATCCTTGGAATGGGAAGATCCCCTGGAGAAGAAAATGGCAACCACTCCATTATTCTTGCCTGGAGAATCCCATGGACAGAGGAGTCTAGCAGGCTACAGTCCACGGGTTCAGAAGAGTTGGACACGACTTAGCAACTAAACCACCAAAGATGTGTTATTGATAAAATGATCATTTTGAGACAACTGAGAATGAACTACTTAACTGCCTTCTTTGTGAATCACCATAAGTACGCTTTCACAGGGCCCAAAATAAATTACAGATTTTCTCCTCAAAAACATGTATTTACATGAGTATTAGTACAAGCCACTGTACCTGACTCTTTGAAAATGTTAGGAATCATCCGCAAGAGCTAGTGAAAATATTACTACCAAGAAGATAGATTCATGAGGTTGATTCTACTGCAAAGATATTATCAAGTACAGTATGATAAGCAGCAAACAAAATTGGAACTGGCTGTCCAATGATAATGCCAATCGGTTTCCATAGTGACATTATTTTAACTTTTGATTTTGATAACTTTCTAACTCATACATTCTCACAGCGTACAAGTACTTCCCAACAAAATCTTCTGTTTATATTGTTTATAGTTTGTACTGCATTAACTTCAGCTTCCTTACTATCTTTTATACTGATGCTAGAGATTATTCACATCTTAAGATTTATAAAATACCAGACTTATCTTTTATACTGAATTAATATTCCAAAAATATGACAACTTATTGTGATTGAAACAGATTTCATGCCTCAGAAGGGCAAAGTAGGTTGAATCCAGTTTTTGAGAAATGAAATAGAAGATCTTCAACAATTTGAAATGGAAAATATTTATACAACTGATTCAATAATTATAAAACAGATTATATTAAGTAAAAATATAAAGGTATCCACTGTTTTTCCCTGATAAACAGGATTTTTCATTTAATCCTTTTCAGATGAAATAAGTAATGTTGTATGCAGAAGTGCTCCATAAATATTCTGATTAAAAATTTTATTCTTAAATATGTGATAATAAAATGTAATAATGTAACAGCAACCTAAACCGTCTTTATCTGCATCTCACCAAGCTCATTGACTAGCTACCAATGGAAGACAGCAAAGAAAAGAAAAAATGTTAAAAACTGACAGGGTAAAACAAGCTCCACAATTCCACATCTCCTGTAGTTACCAACCTTATTAGCAAAGGAAGTAAAAGGAAAGCTTTATTCTTTGTCCTGATCTATGTCATGAATAAACCAACCAATTGAATCTAACATAATTCTAGTGCATTCTTCTTAAAAAATAAAGGTCTATTATTAAATTATTTTACCTTATATAAAAAGAGAAGTTTAATACATAAGAACATTTTCCAGGCTGAATGCTGATAACTTATACGAAATTCTTTTTGTATTTAAAGTGAATTTTGAGCCAATATAAATTCACTATCTCAACACTAGCTAATACCCATGTCCATAGTAAAATATCTTCTTTCAACTGAAACTTGGGAAATAAAAGCCAATTAAAGGTATGATTTTCAACAATTTTTAAAGATAAGACTACCAATGATGGTCTTATGATAGATAAACAAGTCATAGGGAAGGGAGAAGTAAACAAACAAACAAAAAATAGTATCAGAGCCTTTAGCTTGAACAGTTAGACTTAATTCCATCCTTCCAGGTTGATGAGCTAATGAGAATGAGGACTCCTACTTCTTTAGCCCAGTTGAGATGTTGAGAATAGTGATCACAGTGTTATAAAAATCATCAGGAGTAGGTTTCCCTAACACACATACATTCAAAGGGGGGAAAACATCTGAAGATGAATTTTTCATAATGAGGCTAAGAAGAGAAATTAAAGATTAATTCACTGAGAATATTTATAATTAAAACAGTCATTTTTATTTATTTATTTATTTGCTTTTCAGTACCAGATTTGGGTAATATATTCAATATTTGACCAAGTGGAAAAATTATAAATGTTCTTAATGACTTAATTATACAACTATGAGAGGGTCGATTGGTGTAATTCTTCTAGTAAGACTATTTGGTGAAAAAACACTCTAGAAATGGGCATAGAAGGGACCTACCTCAACCTAATAAAGGCCATATATGACAAACCCACAGAAAACATTATTCTCAATGGTGAAAAAAACTGAAAACATTTCCTCTGAGATCAGAAACAAGACCAGGGTGCCCACTCTCGCCATCCCCCCCGCCCCCACTCTCAATACTTACACAGAGACAGACACATAGAAGAGGCTCAGCGCTTGTGAACACATGGAGGGATTTTTTAAAAGAGCCGTTAGGCAGAGTGAAGTCAGTCAGAAAGAGGAAAACAAATATCATATACTAATGCATATATATGAAAACGCTAACTACAGAGTTCTGCAACATTTGTGGTAGCATATAAATATTACCCATTTTGTGTGTTGTAATTAAACAAAAGTACAATATGATATCAGTAAGATTTTTAGTGCTACATGACGCTTATCCTCCCTTTCAGATCCAAAAATACTCTGCTGCTAATCACATAATATTTCTCAGTTCTCCCTCGTCGCTAACTCTTAATTCTTTACCTCTGTCTTAACATATCTACTGTCATTCCCTTGATTTCCTTAGTTGCTTCTTATTCAATTCTCCTTCTGTATTTTCCTTCTGAGTGTTTTCCTTCCAGTTAAAGATGTCTAAGTCTGATAAATTTTAAATGTAATCTTACATTTCTTCAAGATCTAGTCTCAATAGATGAGAAAATATTTATCTAGGTAGAATCTTTAGACAATTTAAAGAATAATGGAAAGCTTTCAACTACCTGGTATTCAGAGGTTGGCTTAAGAAATTATTCCTAATGGCAACTGTGACCCCAGAGACACACCTACAGTTTGGGAGCAAATCACTTAGATTTTCTGTGCCCCTTGTTTCCCATGTTCTAAAACTTGTCACAATGACACTGGCCTCCCGGCCTTCCCCAGCCAGCCTGTGAAGCTCGTTATTGTCTATATGACATAGAAATACTAGTTTCACTGGTCACCTAGCTACTCCCCATCTACAGCTTTGCTTTCTGTCAGAGAATTTCCCTGTACCCCGAAAGAGTTTCCCTCTACCCCTAAGAAACAAAATTATTCCCTCACAATTTTCAATATGTTACCTTACTTTAGGGAAAAGCTTTCCCCAAAACAAACAAAGAAAATGAGAAAGAATCTTATATCCAAGAAGATTAGGGGTGATTATTAGAGAAAACAGTCTTGTGAAAGCATAGATTTTTAGGCTCAGAAATCAATTCAGTCTGCTCTATAGGACAAATGCTGTTTGAGGATATGTTGCTGCTATTATAATTGGGAGAAAGGGGGGTGAAGATTATACTCAAAGTTGGATGTGAGACTTGATGGAAGAATTTAAACAATACAAGGTAAGTTATTTGGGGTTTAAGATTTGCAACTGGAGGTCTAGCCTTATTGGATTCATCATAAACAAGGTAAGTTTCTTCCCTGATGCTCAGGCTGGTAGAGAGCTCTCTCTGCTTTATCTCCAAGGAGATTTTTCACTGCTATATTCCCACTTAAAAAAATACCTGGGAAATAACTGTTGATTCACTTGGTAATTCTTGTTTAGCTTAATAGCATGGCCTATAGCACTAGATGTCCATCATAATCCATGTTCATTTCAGGGGGAAAGAGTAAGATTTAGAGATGTCACACATAGCAATGAAAGCCTTTACCTTGTTATACAAATATTAGACATTTTCTGAAAACAATTACAAACCAAAATAAAACTGGGAAATTAGGTTTAGCACAGCACTAGGATGATTGTCTTATTTAAAAAGTGACAGAAGCAGTTCCCGAATGCATATACTAGTGTTCATTTTTCCCTTGTATCAGATACTTTAGGGTGTTCAATATCTATTCATGAGAAAATCTCTTACCTAATTCATCAGGATGGAAACTGAATATCTCAAGGGCAATAAAACTGCGTAAGTCAAACTCTATCATAGTAAACACTTTCTCCTTGGGGTATAAATAAAGCTATCAATTTAAAAATTCTCATTTTGAGAACAAAGCAAAGTAAGAAAACAACAAAAACTCCTACCAAAATTACTAAAATTCAACAAAAAATGTCTATATACATTGCTATGGCCCCAAGGTAATTAGGCCAATATGACATAAAACCTGAGATTGGCTTCGGTGAGAAATGTAGCTCAAATAAATATATGACATGATTATCTTACATAGTTAACACTTTGAACTCAAGTATCTCACCACTCTAAAATAAAAGTATATAAATTTCTGTTCTGTGGCTTAAAAGTATTTGCATTATACATTTGTTTCATTTCATCCATATTACTCAGACTCCTCTACTACTATCAACACATTACCTTTCGATAAGATTTATTTCAACCATTTTCATGGCAGAGACAAATTATTTAGCCACTGCATGCTAAACAAATCTGTTTCATTTTGTTACAGAAAACACTTCTCAGCTTCTGAGTGTTTTCCTTCCAGTTAAAGATGTCTAAGTCTGATAAATTTTAAATGTAATCTTACATTTCTTCAAGATCTAGTCTCAATAGATGAGAAAATATTTATCTAGGTAGAATCTTTAGACAATTTAAAGAATAATGGAAAGCTTTCAACTACCTAGTCATTTTAGATGCTCCGAGCAAATAATTTTAACAAAATGAGCAATTCAAAAATGATTTATTCCACTGGGTCATTGGATACAAACATAGCTCCAAGCCCAACATCATGTTGAGTTGAGGGAATATAGCCCTATGTTTGGGGTCTTGACTAAATTTTGTTCGAGGCACAAAATACCCAAGAATTTTCCCAAGGAAAAAAAGAGGAGAATTAGTTAAAAGATCTCCAGATAAAACATACGTACATACTGCCAGAATACATTAAATTGTAGCATAAAACGTTTTAAGCCCTTCTTTGCAATTGTAGCAGTCAGCCTTACTTCTGCAGAGACACAAGCAGCTTAAGTGACGATGACAGTGTCCCCAAGGAAGCAGATGGGACACAGCAGCCCTGGAGACCCATGGGCTGAAGATGTGGAGTTTGAGATGGAGGAGTCTGAGTGCCTGAATCAGAGCTTTGAATAGAGCCACCCTCTCATCAAAACATCTCTTCTGCACTTTACCTGCATGAAGAGTAAACACTCACATCTGACCCATTCCTCATTTGGGGATTTGTCTGCTATAGCCGCTAATGTAACCTTCATTTAATCTGCTAAAGAAAAAGCTATTTTCCCCAACTCTGGGCATGAAAGAAACATTGATTGCTTTAACTTTCAAGTCTTAAAGAGTTTCATCTTTAATGTGACTGCGGAGGTTTGGAAAGCTTTTCACTGTTGATATCTTTGAGTTGCTTTCGATCTAGCCATATGCTTCTTGGTACAGCACCTTAAAAATTAAGTGGATGGGGGGGTACTTTTGACTTGTACTTGTTTATCTCTTTCCAAGGTTTCAAAGATTTGAAATTTTTCTCACCCTGGCACATCAAAAATTTGATTAATGCAAAACCACTATGTGGTTTTAGTCAGGACTGAATTGTGGCACTGAATTCACTATCAGACAAAGCTATTATAAAGCACTACGGTCTAAGTAACTCAGGTGGTAAAGAATCTGCCTGCAATGCAGGAGACTCTGGTTTGCTTCCTGGGTCAGGAAGTTCCCTGCAGAAGGGATAGGCTACCCACTCTAGTATTCTTGGCTTCCCTGGTGGCTCGGATGGTAAAGAATATGCCTGTAATGTGGGAGACCTGGGTTTGATCCTTGGGTTGGGAAGATCACCTGAAGGAGGGCACGGCAAACCACTCCAGTATTCTTGCCTGGAGAATGCCCATGGACAGAGGACCCTAAGGGGCTACAGTCCATGAGGTCACAAAGTCAGACATGACTGACTAACCACACAGAGTCTAAGTTGAAAACTGTGTTGCTAAACTTGTAACTGTCCCACCACTTAAAACACAGCATCTCATAAAGTGGATTTCTATAGTATATTAGCAATGAAGATGAGAAATAAGTTTTTAATACTAGTCTCAGTAGTGCAAGAAAATAGGGAAAAAATTAAAATGAATAGAAAAATGATATTATATAGGTCCCATTAAATCATAATTGGTTCACGTGGTAGACCCACTGCTATGCCAACCATGAACAATCTCTTTGTGTTCCAAATACTTTAATATATTACTTATAATTCTATGACATAGGTGCTATTATTATTTACATCTTTCAGATAAAGATAAAGGCTTAGACAGGCTAAGCTATAGCGTGTTAGCCGCTCAGTCGTATCCAACTCTTTGAGACCCCAAGGACTATAGCCTGTCAGGCTCCTCTGTCCATGGAATTCTCCAGGCAAGAAAACATTACCTTCTCCAGGGGATCTTCCTGACATAGGTCTCCTGCATTGTAGGGCAGGAGAAGCCCACCAGGGAAGCCTGATTAAGCTGTTACGTGCTCAAAGTTTGACAATTAACCTGTGAAACCTCAAGCCAACACTTTGTCTCTCAGCCAATACACTAATACATTCAATGCCCCTTAAGGCTTTCTTTTAAGTCTTCACTGAATTAGTTACAATATTGCTTCGGTCATTTATGTTCTGATTTTTTTTACCAGGAGGCATATGGGATCTTAGCCCCTCAACCAGGGATAGAACCCACATCCTTTGCATTGGAAGGCAAAGCCTTAACCTCTGGACTGCCAGGGAAGTTCTTCAAAGCTTTAATGCTGCCACTGTTGGTGCTGTTTTACTCATCAAGTTCAACTCTTTTGTGAGCTCATGGACTGTAGCCCACCAGGATCATCTATCCATGGAATTTCCCAGGCAGGAATACTGGAGTGAGTTTCTATTCCTTCTCCGAGGGGATTTTCCTGACGCAGGGATTGAACCCATGTCTCCTGCATTGTCAGGCAATTTTTTAGCACTGAGCCACCAAGAAGTAGCCATATAATATTACAGAGTATTAGTCAATGTGTTTTACTTTTTTTCTATTACATTGTTATCCTGTAATGCTACCCTATTTTGACCCTTGACATAAGGTTACCTACTATGACAAGTGTTAGCAGAACAAGATAACATAACCTAAATTCTTGATGTTAAAAATAAGTTAATAAATGAGCTTCAGGTACATATGGGGATCTAAAACTATACCGAAGCTCTACTTGTGTGTTGTCTTACAGAGAACTCCCTACCTTCTACGGCAGGGCGGACCATCAACCAGAGGTTGGATGAGTTGCATAGGCAGGTGGGACTGTATCAGGCTCGGTCAGCACCCACGGGTCCAAACTCAGCTTGAGAAGCAGCAGTGCCTTCTCCTTTGCCCAGAATCAGACATAATATTCGAAAAGCAGAAAGCTTGGAACAATATCATCAGCATGAGGAGGACTCCAGCCTAAAACATGGCACAAACTGTGGCCCCAGGGAAAAATATAAAAACTGGAGCAGAAGCAACAAGAGAAGCCTCAACCCAGGGATCGCCTACTTCCCTGAACCCAAAGCTATGACTACCTCTAAACCTCAGCTTTTCAGGCCAGTCCCTGGAAGAAGGCAGAAGAAAAAACACTATTTACTGCGTTTTAAGTGGATCTAATTTGGAGAATCCAGAATTGAGTGACAGGACATTTCTGCCATCAGGCAGCATGACGACTTGACATCAAGATTAGGTTGAGGCAGAAAAAAGTGGTTCAATGTCTGCATACAAAACGACATGATTTTATATACCTCTGTATAAGTAATGTATCGTTGCCTTTTTCAGCAAGAGAACTCTTAGCAAGTGTATTCTCTTAGCAAATTTCAAGGATACGATAGAGTACTGTCAACTAAAATGACCATGCTATGCATTAGATCCCAAAAAATGTATACATAGAGTAAATCATCACATTCAGTTCAGTTCAGTCGTTCAGTCATGTCCGACTCTTTGAGACCCCATGAACAGCACACCAGGTCTCCCTGTCCATCACTACTACTGTCCATCACTACTACTCCGGATAGTAATCAAACTCCTATCCATAGAGCCAGTGATACCATCCATCCATCTCATCCTCTGTCATCTCCTTCTCCTCCTGCCCTCAATCTTTCCACGCATCAGGGTCTTTTCAAATGAGTCGGCTCTTCCCATGAGGTGGCCAAAGTATTGCAGTTTCAACTTCAGCATCAGTCCTTCCAATGAATATTCAGGACTGATTTTATTTGGATGGACTAGTTGGATCTCCTTGCAGTCCAAGGGAATCTCAAGAGTCTTTGCCAACACCACAGTTCAAAAGCATCAATTCTTTGGTGCTCAGCTTTCTTTATAGTCCAACTCTCACATCCATATGTGACTACAGGAAAAACTATAGCTCTGACCAGATGGACTTTGTCTCTGCTTTTTAATATGCTGTCTAGGTTGGTCATAGTTGTTCTTCCAAGGAACAAGCATCTTTTAATTTCATGGCTGCAATCACCATCTGCAGTGATTTTGGAGCCCCCCACAATAAAGTCTCTGACTGTTTCCATTGTTTCCCCAACTATTTGCCATGAAGTGATGGGACCAGATGCCATGATCTTAGTTTTCTGAATGTTGAGCTTAAAGCCAACTTTTTCACTCTCCTCTTTCACTTTCATCAAGAGGCTCTTTAGTTCTTCCTCACTTTCTGTCATAAGGATGGTAACATCTACATATCTGAGGTTATTGATATTTCTCCCGGCAATCTTGATTCCAGCTTGTGCTTCATCCAGCCCAGCGTTTCTCATGATGTACTCTGCATATAAGTTAAATAAGCAGGGTGACCATATACAGCCTTGATTTGAAACTGCTGCTTTCCTGATTTGGAACCAGTCTGTTGTTCCATGTCCAGTTCTAACCGCTGCTTCTTGACCTGCATATAGGTTTCTCAGGAGGCAAGTCAGGTGGTCTGGTATTCTCATCTCTTGAAGAATTTTCCATGGTTTGTTGTGATCCACACAGTCAAAGGCTTTGGCATAGTCAATAAAGCAGAAATATATGTTTTTCTGGTATCCTCTTGCTTTTTCAATGATCCAACGGATGTTGGCAATTTGATCTCTGGTTCCTCTGCCTTTTCTAAATCCAGCAAGAACATCTGGAAGTTCACGGTTCAGGTACTGTTGAAGCCTGGCTTCAAGAATTTTGAGCATTCCTTTGCTAGCGTGTGACATGAGTGCAACTGTGTGGTATTTTGAGCATTTGTGGTATATTGAGCATTCTTTGGGATTGCCTTTCTTTGGGATTGGAATGAAAACTGACCTTTCCTAGTCCTGTGGCCACTGCTAAGTTTTCCAAATTTGTTCACATATTGAGTGCAGCACTTTCACAGCATCATCTTTTAGGATTTGAAATAGTTCAACTGGAATTCCATCACCTCCACAGCTTTGTTTGTAGTGATGCTTCATAAGGCCCATTTGACTTCACATTCCAGGATGCCTGGCTCTACACGAGTGATCACACCATCATTTTTATCTGTGTCATGAAGATCTTTTTTGTGTAGTTCTTCTGTATATTCTTCCCACCTCTTCTTAGTATCTTCTCCTTCTGTTACACAATCACTACATTGTACACCTTTAGTTCAGTCGCTCAGTCATGTCTGACTCTTTGGGACCCCATGAACCGCAGCATGCCAGGCCTCCATGTCCATCACAAACTCCCAGAGTCCACCCAAACCCATGTCCATTGAGTCAATGATACCATCCAACCATCTCATCCTCTGTCATTCTCTTCTCCTACCACCTTCAATCTTTCCCAGCATCAGGTCTTTTCAAATGAGTCAGCGCTTCTCATCAGGTGGCCAAAGTACTGGAGTTTCAGCTTCAACATCAGTCCCTCCAATGAACACCCAGGACTGATCTCCTTTAGGATGGACTGGTTGGCTCTCCTTGCAGTCCAAGGGACTCTCAAGAGTCTTCTCCAACACCGCAGTTCAAAAACCATCAATTCTTTGGCACTCAGCTTTCTTTATAGTCCAACTCTCACATCCATACATGACACTGGAAAAACCGTAGCCTTGACGAGACGGACCTTTGTTGGCAAAGTAATGCCTCTGCTTTTTAAAATGCTGTCTAGGTTGGTCATAACTTTCCTTCCAAGGAGTAAGTGTCTTTTAATTTCATGGCTGCAATCACCATCTGCAGTGATTTTGGAGCCCAGAAAAATAAAGTCAGCCACTGTTTCCACTGTGTCCCCACCTATTTGCCATGAAGTAATGGGACCGGATGCCATGATCTTAGTTTTCTGAATGTTGAGCTTTAAGCCAACTTTTTCACTCTCCTCTTCCACTTTCATCAAGAGGCTCTTCAGTTCTTCCTCACTCTCTGCCTTAAGGGTGGTATCATATGCATATCTGAGGTTATTGATATTTCTCCCTGCAATCTTGATTCCAGTTTGTGCTTCCTCCATGCCAGCATTTCTCATGATGTACTCTGCATATAAGTTAAATAAGCAGGGTGACAATATACAGTCTTGATTTGAAACTGCTGCTTCCCTGATTTGGAACCAGTCTGTTGTTCCATGTCCAGTTCTAACTGTTGCTTCCTGACCTGCATACAGGTTTCTCAAGAGCCAGGTCAGGTAGTCTGGTATGCCTATCTCTTTCATAATTTTCCACAGTTTATTATACACCTTGAAAAAGGAAAATCATATTATACAATCTAACTACATATAATTTTTATTTGTCAGTCATACTTCAAGAAAGTTACTGATAAGAAAAATATGCAGTTCACAGTTGTGTGTTTCTAGGATACCTTTTGCTCACTTTTTGCATGCTTTGTCCACAAGTTCATGCTTACTGAACCATGAAGAATCATAGTGACCTATTTATAAAACTTTTTTGAACATAAAATACAAAGGAACAGTCCAATGCTTAGCGTTTGGTAGGTGCTTAAAAATCATTTGTTGAATTTAAAACGATGGTAGAGGACCCCATATTATCATCTACATTTTTCTTACAAAGTCTCACTAAGAAAGAGAGTAGAAAATAGACACTAGATCTAGTAAGTAAAATGCCTTTTTTCTCTATGATTAGTTATCCAGTGGATGCTTTATCTGAGACTTCAGCACTTACATGTCCAAAGGATTCTCTGGGTGGTATCAAAATTACTACCACATGGTTATCCACAAAATTAAAGAAAATGTTATTCAAATACAGTACATGTGCAGGAATTTTATTGCCCCTATGAATCTCTCTGAAAATGAAAGATATTGATAGTTAACTGTATTCTCATAAGGAAGAAGGGTGACTCATTTTTC
The DNA here is from genome assembly GCF_019320065.1 of Cervus canadensis. Taxonomy (NCBI): domain Eukaryota; kingdom Metazoa; phylum Chordata; class Mammalia; order Artiodactyla; family Cervidae; genus Cervus; species Cervus canadensis. The sequence continues at coordinate 12,095,285 of NC_057389.1, forward strand.
AATAAAAAGTCATATTCACTTTTCACTTCTTTCTGAAAGCTTGGGATCATAATAAGAACAAATACTTCTGGCCTTCCTAGAACTTTATTTAATTGATGCTATTGTTAAAATCAGTTGTCAAATATCCATAAATGTGCTGCAATCTTCTTAGCACTGTAAAGAGCATGTAAAACTAAGAAAGTGTACAAATGACTTAACTCTGTAATTGCTTTTCTATCTATTTTTAGATTTCTTTGCTAAATTCTGTGGGCAATTTTTTGGGTTGTATAATGAGCAGAGATTATGAACCTTTATGGTTATTGCATATCCACCTACGTATAACCAGTCTCTTATCGGAGAAAATCAAGATTATGCAAAATGATTAGGAAGATACCAGGTCTAAGGAGCAACTACATATTGCTTAGCCCAGCATTGTTAGTGACAGAGTGCTGTCTCCCAGGAAGGTCCTAAGCATCTACTTAGAGGAACACTGGGTGAATAATAAATGTTGATCGTAGGGGGAAATGACTTTGCTTTCCGCTAATGAAATTAAGAAGTTGAAACTAAGCTACTTTATAAACTTGAAGAACTGTCTTTTCATAAGTGGATTAACTACATTAATGCTTTTAGCAGCATTAATCTCCCATGTTTAAAAAAAAATGTGTATTTTAACAAATGAAAACAAGATTCAGGCTGGGGTCAACTTTAATCTTTAGAAGAACTTTCAAAAAATATTAAAATATGTTTACCTATCTCATCACTTTGCAGGAATGAGAAGTGAATACTTTCTTATGAAATCCCTAGTGAGTATAAGGCTTACTCTCTTGGTTTTGAAACTTTTTAAAAGCCTAATATATTGGTAATGAAGCAAATCGCTAATGACTCAAACATCAACTTGTGGGATGAGCTTCTATATAATCCACTGATGCACAGGAATAAAAAAGTTATATATTTCTCCCTGAGGATAACCATTGATAAATCTGTGCATAAAGTTTAATATATCCTGAATTATTACATTAGAGCTTAAGAATATACAAATATTTTACACTTTAAAACAACAGATAAAAGAAAACCCATTGTTAAAGGGAACAGTCGTCTTAGATTCAGGAGAGGCATGTGATCAAACTTCAGTATGATGATAATTCATAGATCACAGGAAGCAAAAGTCTACTACCTTGACCTATTAAAAATGTAAGTCTAAAATAACTTGTAGGAACTGACCCTTAAAATATTGGCAGCATCTTCTTATAAGTCATGGCCCAAGTAAGAGTGTTAAGCATAATTGTTTCTTTCAACATTATAGGTGTCTTATCAAATTTAAAGCAAAAAAGTGCCATGTAGATATGATTAATAGTATTAAGCCTAGGCAGAGAGCAAGATAATTTTACAGACAAATAATTAGAACTCATAAGGGATTCAAAACCTATGTCTAGCCTTGGCTAGCAGTCTCCCTAAGCTTCTTGCCACATTGGGATTAACCAGAACAACAGTGTTAGAAAGTCAGAGTGCAAACAAAGACACGACAAACATCCAGGTCTTTCTTTTTGAAAATGAAAATCAACACTTATTCGTCATTCCTAAAACTACTATTCATTAACATAATAAAATAATCTTGAGAAACAACACTCAGGGTCATTTGTTTCTAATTGTGCCACAATCTTTTATAACCTAATCTTGGAAGTCACTGGTGATCACTTTTGTCATAATTTATTTCTTAGAAGCAAGTCCTAGGTCCAACCCTACTCAAGAGGAAGGAGGTTGCACAGGGGCACAAACAGTAGGAGGTAGAAACCACTGAGAGTCACTTTAGAAGCAGCCAACTATAGCTGTATAAAGGCCGAGGCAGTCCTTTGAATTTCTTGATTTTTCCTGGAATCAGGAGTCAGCTTATAGCTACACATGAAGTTCTCTTTGTGTTGTCAAGCTTTAGCATGTAATTATGTTTACACAGGAAATACCTGGTTTACACCTCTTATTACCAGTATTTCATCTCTTCACTGCCTCCTCACATTCTAAAAGGGTCCCAGTTTAGACAACAAATTAAATCGTCATGCAAGATCTTAGACTCTAACTGGGTTCCAGAGTTTTGAGGTACAGATGGCTCCATAACAGACAAGGGATACATTTCAAAAGCCAGCAGGATCTTCATAAAAGAGCATGGAATTCACATAAGTAACTAATATTCTCTCAGTGCAAATAGACAGCCATCATACAAGGAGTCGGAGAAGGCAATGGCAACCCACTCCAGTACTCTTGCCTAGAAAATCCCAGGGACGGGGGAGCCTGGTGGGCTGCAGTCCATGGGGTCGCACAGAGTCGGACACGACTGAAGCGATTTAGCAGCAGCAGCATACAAGGAGCAGAGTGACTTCTGGCTCTCTTAATTGCTGCTGCTGCTGCTAAGTCGCTTCAGTCGTGTCCGACTCTGTGCGACCCCATGGACTGCAGCCCACCAGGCTCCCCCGTCCCTGGGGTTCTCCAGGCAAGCACACTGGAGTGGGTTGTCATTGCCTTCTCCAATGCATGAAAGTGAAAAGGGAAAGTGAAGTCGCTCAGTCGTGGTAGCACTTATAGTAGCACTGAAGAAAATCAGAAATTAAAGACCTGATCTCTGGCTTGAGCATGATAATGGTATCTTCTGTGAGACAGAACACAGAAGTTAACCAACAAAACCATGAATTAAATGATCCACAGCAAATCGCAGTTAGAGAAAAGACATCCAAGGGTTGAAGAGATCATAAGTAACTGAACTACTTAGGGGTGTTTTCACAGAAGCAACATTTTATTTGTGACTAACAAAATAGTTCACAATTGAGTAAGAACAGAGAGGAAAGAGGCTTCAAATAAGGTGAAGGGCATATGGTGAGCACTGAGATGCAAAATTAAAAAAAAAAAAAGATTCCATGGGGAAATAAAGTGATCACAATCATCTGGTGGGTAGATGTGATCAGGCCGGAAAGGCAGAGTAGACCTATAATAGGAAGGGTTTCAAGTGCGGTACAAGAAAGTTACTGGATCAGAGTGGCAATGTTTAAGGTTAATCTGACTAAACTATGCAGGATAAATGACAAGAGAAAACATGCGACAGAAAGGAGTCATCCAGTTCAGGTATTTTAAAAAGAGAGTTGACAAAGAGAATAGAAAAGAGGGGCAAATGCAAATAACTTGCATGAGTCCCGGCAGAATATGGAAACTAATTGGTCTTGAGGATTAAAGATGAAAGGACTAAAAGCAGCTTTGGAATCAAGCCTGGGTGACAACCAGATCTAACAGTGGTCTGGAAGGTAATGTAAGTAATCAAACTGAGGCATATGTAAGTAGGCAAATATGTTACTCCTTATTTTTTGTGGGACACTTAGTCTTCCCAGTTTAGTTCTATAACTTTGACAGAGATAGAAGTCTGAAGAAAAGTGTGCTCTATCACAAGAAAACATTCACTCTAGTATAAGGATGCTTTTGAACTGTGGTGTTGGAGAAGACTCTTGAGAGTCCCTTGGACTGCAAGGAGATCCAACCAGTCCATCCTAAGGGAAATCAGTCCTGAATATTCATTGAAGGACTGGTGCTGAAGCTGAAACTCCAATATTTTGGCCACCTGATGTGAAGAACTGATTCCTTAGAAAAGACCCTGATGCTGGGAAAGATTGAAGGTGGGAGGAGAAGGATAACAGAGGATGAGATGGTTGGATGGCATCACTGACAGAATGGACATGAGTTTGAGTAAATTCCAGGAGTTGGTGATGGACAGGGAAGCCTGGCGTGCTGCAGTCCATGGGGTTGCAAAGAGTTGGACATGACTGAGTGACGAACTGAAGTAAAAAAAAATTTCCACCCCAATTCAGAGGCAAAAGGCTGAGTGGGAAGACCCAGGTGATAATGTAGAGGACACGCCCCACCTTAAGGGCTTATTATCATTTCACTCAGCTCTTACCCTGAAGGAATTCATGCCCAATACAGACCTTCTGGTCTTTCAAGAGAAGGCAGAAATTTGTTTGCTATCATACAACAGTATGTAAATGTATGCCCTAAGGCTCTAAAACAGTCCTACCAAAACTTACATATTCATCTAGGCATGATCTATGGGCTGAGAAGTGATTTTAAAGATGCTAATATTTAGTGCTGTTTTATCTTTTACTTACCTTACTGAATGAACCCTAAAACACTTTCCCAGTATAAAATGTACATTTTTTATATACTCATACATATCTTGTCTACACATGTGGAAAGCTGGTCACTTGTTTCATTTTTCTTTCTCAGACTAAGTGAATCAATAAGCTGATATCAGATGATATCTTAGATCACAAAAGCCAGGACTCCCCAAAATGTGGATTTTGACTCTTAGTTTTTATATAATAGAAACAATATGTACTATTTATGTAGATATTTAATATTCTGTATTGTCTTCATGTTTACTTGTGTCAGTGTATTTAAGGGTCTCCCCCAGAAGCAGCAGCAATGATTAAATAACTACCAAACCTCTTACGTAAATAAGGGGCTCTCTCCCAACAATCCATTCTGTGTAATTCAAAACATGCAATAATCTAATATGTAATTTCCAATCAATAGATTTTCTAATAGTATGAAAGTTTCTATACCCAGAAATGTTAGATATAGTTTCTAACTATATAAAATAATTATAAAATTGTCATTCACCATTTTGCCAAAATTTTACTGTGAATATCCAGAATTTCACACTTTTAAATATTTGTTTGCTTTTGTTTTGTATTTAGATGGAGTATACTAATTGAGGCTGAAATTTCTTTAACACTTAGTATTATTAATAATGTCCATCTATGCCTCGGTTACATCAACTTATAAAACTCAAGTTTTTTACTATTATTTACTTTATTTAACATATATATAAGTTAAACACAACAGAAGCTAAGTAAGTATAGAAATGACTTGTTGGATGTATGAGGTATAAATAGAAAGCAAATTATGGGGAATAAGCAATCAACAGCTTGGGTTTTCTTTATAGCTTGGTCTTATTTTCTGAAAAATTTGCTGCAGTATAAGTGACTTTACAATATCAATAATCATTTATAAAAATACATTTTAATTATATATCAATTAGATAATGTGCTTAGCTAATTCTCTAAACTAGAACTGATATTCAAATTCTGTATATAAGACTATTTGTAATTATATTCTGCCAACTATTTTTTATTCTAGTCAAGTCACAATATGAGACTAAAAGTGAAAAACAATCCTGTCTCTGGCCCTGGAATATCAATATTATTTGTATACAGAAATTAAGCCAACAATTTTGATTGTGTTATGGAACTCTCTTTTATAATGAGAACAGTCTTAAGGAACAGCTAAAGTGTCACAACTTATTTGTTACATTGAAATATTATATACTATTACATAAAATATTATTATATAAAATAGTATGCTCTTTATTAAAGTCTTACATTTTTTTAAATTTTTTAATGTTTCTTATTTATAGGGATTAATATCCAGGAGCTATTTGTGAGCATTGCCAGGAGTTTTTATATGCAAATTCACCTTGTAAAATATTTTTCTTTAGGTTGAAGGCAAAGTAGTTTCACTGGGATGGTGCTAATTTTGGATTTGTAATAACATTAGACAAGGACTACCCAGTGTGTATGATATATATTTGCAAAATAAATTAACACTGCAAACCACATGTGATCTAATTAGTAAAATAGTCTGAATAAACATTTAACAGCATAAACCCTCTGTCATCCCTGAATGGGTGACGGATCCGTGTACCTCCACGCCTTTTGGTGTTGTGGTTGCTGAAGACAACAGTGAACACAGCAGAGCTCATTACATTATTACACATTCTAGGGTAATAGTGTTTATCCCAGTAGTGGAGGCAGTGATGAGCATCTTCCAGCTCCTTGAGAATGGTGATGTCAGGAAGAGCTAGTATGTTTCTTAAGTTATGCCTTACTTTTCAAAAGAAAACTGGAAATAATTCCTGAGTACCTATTTTGTGCTACTATTTTATATGCATTATTGAAATCCTACTTTACAATAATCCTACAAGGTACTCATTACTATCCCTAATTGATACATGAGCAAACTAAAGCTCACACAGTTTGCATTAGTCTTGGTTATTTAGCTATGAAGTAGTACAGTCAAGTTCCCATGTTCTGTACATATTCTTATTTATAGACTTAGGTACAGCTTTAGATTCACCTCAATTATTTTCTAGAAGAATTTCCATTGTAGATTTGTGGCATTTTCCTTTGTTGAATATTTATTCCTATACTTTTTCAGATAGCACTTTATTGAATAAACCTAAAATAAATTTCTGTACTGGGATCTAGAAAGAACAGAAATTATTAGTGCATATTTACTGCCCTTGCAGTAACTAACCCTTGGAATCAACATTTCTGGGAGAAATATCAATAACAGCAGATATGCAGATGACACCACCCTTATGGCAGAAAGTGAAGAACTAAAGAGCCTCTTGATGAAAGTGAAAGAGGAGAGTGAAAAAGTTGGCTTAAAACTCAACATTCAGAAAATGAAGATCATGCCATCCGGTCCCATCACTTCATGGCAAATAGATGGGGAAATAGTGGCAGTCTTTATTTTGGGGGGTTCCAAAATCACTGCAGATGGCAACTGCAGCCGTGAAATTAAAAGACACTTACTCCTTGGAAGGAAAATTATGACCAACCTAGATAGTATATTAAAAAGCAGAGACATTATTTTGTCCACAAAGGTCTGTCTAGTCAAGGCTATGGTTTTTCCAGTATGGATCATGTATGGATGTGAGAGTTGAACTATAAAGAAAGCTGAGCACTGAAGAATTGATGCTTTTGAACTGTGGTGTTGGAGAAGACTCTTGAGAGTCCCTTGGACTGCAAGGAGATCCAACCAGTCAATCCTAAAGGAGATCAGCCCTGGGTGTTCACTGGAAGGACTGATGTTGAAGCTGAAACTCCAATACTTTGGCCACCAGGTGCAAAGAACTGACTCATTTGAAAAGACCCTGATTCTGGGAAAGATTGACGGCAGGAGGAGAAGGGAATGACAGAGGATGAGATGGTTGGGTGGCATCACCAATTCAATGGACATGAGTTTGGGTAAACTCCGGGAGTTGGTAATGGGCAGGGAGGCCTGGCATGCTGCGGTCATGGGGTCTCAAAGAGTCAGACATGACTGAGCGACTGAACTTAACTGCCCTTGCAAAGCTTGGAGTCTAATACAAAGAGAGGATGGTGTGCATGCATGCTTGTGGGTTTGTGCATAAAAGTTTCAGCTCTAACACAGAATAACTCAGAGACAAACAGCCTGATCACAGAAGAGAGAAACATCAATTATTACTGTGAGGGAAGACTCCAGAAAGGAAGTATTGTGTTGAGTCTCCAGTAATGACTTAGTAGATAAAATGAAAAGAGAGGCAAGTGCACAGACATGAGAGTATTTTAGAACTCGGTGCATTAGAGAATTGCAATCATTTGGCACATTTGGTAAAAGGACTAGGGGTGGTTTTAAAAGGTGAATGGGTCTTACATTTAGATCTTTAATCCATTTTGAGTTTATTTTTGTGTATGGTGTTAGAAAGTGTTCTAGTTTCATTCTTTTACAAGTGGTTGACCAGTTTTCCCAGCACCACTTGTTAAAGAGGTTGTCTTTTTTTCCATTGTATATCCTTGCCTCCTTTGTCAAAGATAAGGTGTCCACAGGTTCGTGGATTTATCTCAGGGCTTTCTATTCTGTTCCATTGATCTATATTTCTGTCTTTGCTGCCAGTACCATACTGTCTTGATGATGTGGCTTTGTAGTAGATCTGAAGTACGGAGGTTGATCCTCCAGTTCCATTCTTCTTTCTCAAGATTAACTTTGGCTATTCGAGGTTTTTTGTATTTCCATCAAATTGTGAATATTTTGTTCTAAAAGTCTGTGAAAAATTACCATTGGTAGCTGATAGGGATTGCATTGAATCATAGATTGCTTTGGGTA
>NC_057389.1:13003307-13089438 GCF_019320065.1 Cervus canadensis
GAAACAAGAGACTCAGGTTCTATCCCTGAGTCAGGAAGTCCCCTGGAGAAGGGCATGGCAACCCACTCCAGTATTCTTGCCTGGAAAATCCCATGGACAGAGAAGCCTGGCGGGCTACAGTCCATATGGTCCTGCAAAGAGCCGGACGTGACTGAAGCAAGTTAGCATAGCACAGTGCAGGTGTTCCGGACTAAATTATGTCCGTCAAAATTCGTTTGTTGACGCATGTGACCCTCCAGTACTCCAAAAAGTAACTATTTGGAGATAAGGTTTTGAAGAGGTAATTAAAATGAGGTTGTTAGGGCGGGCTAATGCAATGACTGCCATCCCTATAAGAGATCAGACACACAGAGACACCAAGAAAGTATATGCACAGAAGAGACCAGAGGGTGGCCACCTGGAAACTAAGGAGCAAAGCCTCAGTGGAAACCAGCCCTACCAGCACCTTGATCTTGAAATTCTAGCCTCCAGACTGTGAGGAAACAAAAACAAAAAGCAACCAATTCCTGCTACTTAAACCATCCAGTCTATGGTATTATGTGATGGCAATTCTAGACCACTATTATATACTGCATACGATAGTTTTTTTTTATATTTAACTGTACAAAATTCTTCTGTGATAAAGAAGGGTGGCATGAATGTACCACACTCTTCTCACTACCCTAAGCATGTGCAAGCATCTAATGACCACTTATGGTTCTGGGGCAGGGAGTATAGCAGATAAGGAGAGCACATAAGATTCCTCTCATTTATAAAGCCAAGCATCATCAATGCTGAGTGTTAGAACCTTTCTTCAAGGAGTAGCTATCTTATTTGTTAATAATTTTTAAGAATTTTAATATTTATTAAATGAACACATACTAGAGGGAAGACTGATAATCCAAAAAAAGAAAAAAGCAAAAACAAAACCCTCACATCTGAATACGACTTCCCAAATAAAGGAAATTAGGAAATTTAAAAGTTTGAAAACTTTAAGGCCAAGTTAGTGAAAAATAATTTTACACTGTGTAACAAGCATTTTCATCAGAATAGGAGCTACTGGTGTGTGTATGTGTGTGTGTGTGAGACTATGTTTTGGATGGGCTATGGCAGTGAAATATAAAAGCATTATATGACACTGAATAACTCATTTTGAGGAATTTACAACGTAATTTGAAAAGAAGAACAATAACAATTAAACCTTTGCCTATATATTAAGTGGTTTGAGCAGAAAACCTCAAATATTTTGTATCTTCTCAGAACATAGCACAAAATCACGCTGTTCACATACCTACAAAGAAAGTTCAGGGTTAGGGAGTGATCCAGAAAGCCTTCCCTGTGTGTTCTTTGAGAGTCAGGACTCTGTCCTATATTTCCTTTTGCTTAACATAACATGCGAAAGTGTTAGTCACTCAGTTGTGTCCAACTTTTTGCAACCCCGTGGACTGTAGCTTACCAGACTCCTCTGTCCATAGAATTGGAGTGGGCATCCAAGCCCTTCTCCAGAAAGTGAAAGTGAAGTTTGCTCAGTTGTGTCCGAGTCTTCCCGACCCCATGGACTATGCAGTCCTTGGAATTCTCCAGGCCAGAATACTGGAGCGGGTAGCCTTTCTCGTCTCCAGGGGATCTTCCCAACCCAGGGATCGAACGCAGGTCTCCCACATTGCAGGCGGATTCTTTACCAGTCAAGATGGATTATACCAACTTAGGGTGGAGAAATCCAGTGCCTACTCTGATAATGTTGCTGTCCTGTCTCTTCCCACAGTGGAAGAACATTTTCCCACAGACCAGACTTGTTAGATTGAACTACACGGCAATACTATTTCTCATAGCCTTTGTCAAGAGTGTATACTATAGGAAATACTTGAGCTGTGAGCGTGATAATCAATCTACAGTAAATGTAAATAAAGTTTATGTGGCTCTTAGGGCTTTGGCATGTCCTTTGAACCCAGAATTTCTCATGCTGTAATTAAAATTTATAAATATGCTCAAGTGAGTGAAAGCTCCAAAATGATGTTTGGTAGAGAAAGGTAAACGTGAGGTGATAGAATGTTCTCCTTAATTTAAATATTTAGTAGATTTCTAAATTTAAATTGCTGAGATTGTTTCTATAAATTATTTTCTGATCCTAGAGGGCTGATTCTGGCCTTTACCCACTCCCTTATGATATTATCTGAACGTAAAACGTCCTGTGTTTGTGTGCCCTGATAAACATAATACCTCAACAAGCAGGTTATGCCACTGCTTGTAAAGCAAAGTTTTCCTTTTTCTTATTGTCTGAATTTCCATGACATCAAAATCAAGAATGGTAGCCTTGAAACAGTTACATAGTTAACTTAAAATTTCCTTAGAAAATAGCAGTTCATGGCAAAAAGGGGGATCGTAACTCTTTCAAGGATAATACATTTGTTATTTTTTTTCGTATTCCCACTCAGAATTAGCTTCAGTTCATAATTTTCATTTGCATCATGAAGATCATAACTTTAATAAAATAGGTAAATGTCTAGAATCAACACTATTAAGGAATTGGTTATTGATTTTATTAGAATGAATGACTCTAAAGAATAGAGAAATGCAATTATGTTGTCAAGTTCTAAAAATTTTTGATATAAGAAAGAAACTCACATTATATTGAGTGAGTTAAGTATGTTACCACCAAAAAAAAAAAAAAGAAAAGGTGGGGGGAAGATTTCAAATGAATGATCTGAAAATGAAGAATCATTTTCAAGAGAAAATGACTTTTCTCTCGAAGTAATTTTGTGCCCCATAGTGTGAATTGTTAGCATCTTTCCCTTGGCCTGCATAATCACCCTCAGGTCAGTCAAGGCTCCGCCAGATCTACAGCTACACTCAGCAGATCCTTTTCCTTGCACTGGCCCTCCCTAAGTCCATGAATGGTGTGGAATTAAACATATAATTTTAATTCATTCGTATGGGTGGAAAGCATTACGTATTATGATGTATGATAATGTAGTCAGTAATTTATTAATGAATATGTCATTTTTTTCCTAATTCTTACTTGAAATGAATAATAGCCTTGCCCATTCTGCTTTCACATTTTTGTAGAATAGATTTCTTCTTGTCTTCTGTGTTACAGAGTATTGCGTATTTGTGAAACAATTTGAGATTTAGAGACAATTTGATGTAGAGAACAAAGAACTTAGATTAAGTTGCTGAAATGATGCCCCTATATCCCTATATACTTTAACTGTATTTCCTACAAATAAGGTCATTCTATGACATAACCAAAATATAATTATTAGCATCAAGAAGCTAATGCTCATTCATACTACTATTTAATCTTGATTAAAGTTTTGCCACATGCCACATTAATGTCCTTTGTATCAGAAAGATTCAATTCAGAATCACGTTCTCAACTTAGATACCATGTTTCTTTGGTCTTCAATTTTGAATAAGTCTTAATTCATTTCTTATTATTTGTGAATATTTCTACACAAGCTCAGCAATGTTAGATGCTAGCATTCAAAACACTTTCTTCCCCAAGAAAATATTATAAAGCAGTATCTCTGTTATTTTATATGCATTTCATTTACAACTAATAAAATTGAGCCTTTTTTTTTAAGTTTTTGGTGATTGGCATTTTCTCTTATCTATTTTTTTATCACACTACTAATATTTTCATATCTTGCAGGTACTTTAGAAAATAAATCATATATTTTGCAAGAATTATCTTTCTATATTTTTCTCTAAACTTTGTTTACAGCATGATAATTACAAGTATTTCAGGGATCAAAATCATCAGTCTTCTTTCTTGGATTCAGTATCTTGCTAAAGGATTCTTTTCTTCCAAAGTTTTACAAATAGTCTCTTACATTTATTTTAATATTTTTATTATTTTTTAAATTTAGATTTCAGTCTTTCTAGGAATTATTTGTATATGGTATAAAACATAGGGTATAAGTTTTTATTTATTTTAAATGAATAGCTGATTATGTTAGTATTATTTATTAGAGAAAAGATCTGCTTCTTTCTAAATTAAGATGGCACTTCTATCATATACTATGTTTTTCATATCTAACAAATCTATTTCTGGACTCTAGTTTTTTGTCATGACCTATTTGCCAATACTGTATTTATATTTTTATTATGGTAACTTTATAAGAGATTTCAATGTTCTTGTATGGTAAGTCATCCTTTATGATTCTTTCTCTTTTTTTCCTCAGATGATTTTGGTAATTTTCACTCATTCAGTTTTCCGTGTTAATTTTAGAATATTGTTAATAACAGCAATAGAAGTTACAGCATTTGGTTTTTAATTAGAATTACATTCAATCTATACATTACTTTTGGAAAGATTACATTTTAAAGATATTGTCTATGTCTGCATTTGTACTCTTAGCTTTGAATAACATTTTATCTGATATTAATATGACTCATCTATTTTTTTGTTACATATTTGCACAGCAGTTTATTTTCCACTTTTCTTTTAATTTCTTTAAATATACTTCTTGTACAAATCTAGTAGCTGGATTTTGTTTTATAAGCCAATGTTGCCATTAGTCATGTTAAACAATATTTTTGGTTTTAATTAAAACCATCCCAATAATTCCAAATTTTACATCCAGATGGCAGGCAAATTAAATTATCATTATTATAATTATGTAAGATTAAATTTTATTCTCTTCCTGTTAATGTGGAAATCAGAAATCAGGGCACTCGCAAAAAGTTCAATGGGAGTGCCAGAAGGAGACAGCTGATCTTTCTGTCTGATTTTTGTCTACAGTGGATTATTTGTCTACCTCTTGAGATCTTAGATTAAAACCCTTTCAATTGTCATCTTTTAAGTTTGTAAATATCAAGGTACTTTTTATGGTGTTGGCTTTTGAGAATCCCCTCTTTATATATTGTGATTCTTCCTCTCATAGTCTTTTGTACCCCAGTGCCAATTCCTCATTCAGAATAGAGCTAACATTCAAAGCTCATTAAGTTGTAATAAAGATTGAATTATTTCTGCTAAAGGGTATTAAGTAGACTTGATAATGGCATAAGGACAAATACTATTGGGAGATTAATACTCTGATTACTAGTTTTAATTGATGACAGACCTCATTTAGGAAAAGAAAATGTTCATTCCAGACTACCTAGTTCAGACTAAATACATATTTAAGAAAAGAAATAATGTCATCCTTTATGATTATCTATACAATTACTTCTGGCTTCAGTACAGAATACTACAAAGAAAAAGAAGTGCTCATGAATGCAGTGAGATTTATGAGCTTCCACTAGAGAAGGACTCTTAAAATAATGATTACTTGTAGTAATATATTTTTTAAAATTTGCATGTAAAATGAATGCTATTATCTCATTTTTCTTGGATTCATGAGAATTATGTGGTATGGAATAAAGATAGGTGCATATGAAAGATTTCAGATTCTGATTGGCATAAATCTTATATTTGCAAAGTATAGGAATGGATTGGGAAATGTCTCTTCTCCATTTGTTTCCTAAAGCAACTCTTTTTTTAAATATCCTGTATAATCAATAACATTCTACATTAAGTTCAAATGTATCATTACACTTCTGCTTTGAATTCTGGAAAAAAATCAACACTCAACAGAGTTTTCGCAATAAGACTGTTAGGACATCTGCCATACCATCAGCACTTTGGAAGCATTGATCCCTGGCAGATAGGTCTAATTTATATAGATTATCAGAGCTTAGTTCTGAACTGCATTAATCTGTAGGCTTGCCTCATTTCTAAGAGAAGTATTTAAGGCTATAGAACTTCTTTAAACTGCATTAGCTGCCTCCTGCAAACGCTGATATTTCATCCAGCTAAAAATATACATTTTAAAATCTTCAGTGTGATTTCTTTTCTAACTTTTTAGCAGTTTTTAAAGCTCATTACTTCAATTCCAACAGTTATGATTTTTTTACTTAACTATATGTTATTTGATTTCTAGCTTAATCAGCAAATACCTCCAAGGAAAAGCAGTGTCCAAAAAACTGGGCTGAACTTAATTATCTTTTCTTCTCTCCAGGGATTGTCAGCCCTTTAAATCCTGATTGCTCTAGCCCATGTGACATCTTTAGGCAGCTGTTTGGTTTTTTTTTTTTAATTGCCTTTTCTAGTTACTCTTGATAGAAGGTATCTTTCTCTTACAAGCTATTTCATTGTAAATCAGAGGTGGAAGACTTCCTGGATACATTTCTAAAAACTCTTTCATCATTGACTTTAATACAAACATATAAAAATAAAACACCTAACACATATGCTGTCTAGGCTGGTCATATTAAAAAGTAGAGACATTACTTTGCCAACAAAGGTCCATCTAGTCAAGGCTATGGTTTTTCCAGTGGTCATGTATAGGTGTGAGAGTTGGACTGTGAAGAAAGCTGAGCACTGAAAAATGGATGTTTTTGGACTGTGGTGTTGAAGAAGACTCTTGAGAGTCCTTTGGATTGCAAGGAGATCCAATCAGTCCATCCTAAAGGAGATCAGTCCTGGGTGTTCATTGGAAGGACTGATGCTGAAGCTGAAACTCCAGTACTTTGGCCACCTCATGTGAAGAGTTGACTCATTGGAAAAGACCCTGATGCTGGGAGGGGTTGGGGACAGGAGAAGAAGGGGACGACAGAGGATGAGATGGCTGGATGGCATCACTGTTGATGGACATGAGTTTGAGTAAACTCCGGGAGTTGGTGATGGACAGGGAGGCCTGGCGTGCTGCGATTCATGGAGTCGCAGAGTCGGACACAACTGAGCGACTGAACTGAACTGAATGAACTGAACTGAACACATATGCAGCTTAGTTAATTACTGTAATCTGACCACTCGTTAACATTCTCCCATACCCATGCAGGATAGATTTTTGTAACCACTTGTTACGTAAGCCTTCCATATGCTCCCTACAATTCTCCCCCTTTAAGAGTGGTCACTACAATAACTTTTACGGTAAATACTTCTTTGCTTTTCTTTACAATTTCATCACTATATGTGCAACTCTAAATATCATAATTTAGTTTTCCCTTCCTCTCATTTTCAATTTTCTCTTGTAACTTATTTGTTGAAGAAACTGGGGCATGTGTCATGTCAATTTTTTCATAGTCTGGACTTGGGATTGTGTTCATATGGTATAGTTTAAACTGCTCCTCTGTATTTTCTATTTAAAGGGTACAACTTAGAAGCTTATTTGTTGACAAAACTATTGTGAAGCCTGATTGTCTTCTGGTTGCAAAGTTAGCAAGCATTGATGATCATCATTATAAAGAGTTGCAAAATGGTGATATCTTAATTGACCATTTCTTCTTGACTTATTTGTTGGAATGCTGACCTGAAGAGAAATGCCACTTTACTATTTTGTTACATAGAGCTGTACTTTGGGTAGGAAAAATGTGATAAATGTTTCATTCTCTACTTTTATTTTCTAGTTTTCAAAGAGTTATTTCCTACATTCAGGTGTGGAGTGTTTTTGGTATCATTATACACTCATGGATTTAAACATATTAAGTGTGTTTTGATGTATCATAGTTATTACCTTTACTAATGTTCACACTATCTCATCTTGGCCATTGGGAACCTAGCTTCTTCTACTTGGTTCCTAAGTCCTTCTAAACATCCTCCTAGTTTTTATTTTATTTTATTTTATTTAAATGAATTTAACTTTTATTGAAGGATAAATGCTTTACAGAATTTTGTTGTTTTCTGTCAAACCTCAACATGAATCAGCCGTAGGTATACATATATCCCCTCCCTTTTGACACTCCCTCCCATCCCCACCGCCCCCCCACCCCCCCCAGGTTGTAAACATTCTCCTAGTTTTTAATAGCTTTCTTGACATCTGATATGAGACACTGTTAAAGTCTTATCATGCACATTTTCCATCTCAAATCTTAGAAGTAGTCACAGATGACCAGAAGTAGTCACAGATGACCACAGAAATACCCGTGAACCTGAAACCAGAAGCACTGTCCAGATGACCCATAGGTTTGGGAGCAGAAATAACTGTTGTTTTAAACCACTGAGTTTAGGGTGGTTTGTTACACAGTCAATAGCTAGTGA
Organism: Cervus canadensis; assembly: GCF_019320065.1. Classification (NCBI taxonomy): domain Eukaryota; kingdom Metazoa; phylum Chordata; class Mammalia; order Artiodactyla; family Cervidae; genus Cervus; species Cervus canadensis. The sequence goes on from NC_057389.1 coordinate 13,011,310, forward strand.
CATAGAAGACAGACAAAAAGATAGCAAATAAGAACTAAAAAGTAAAGCCATCTGGCAAATAAATCCAGAAACAATGAATTTTACCTAACATGATGTTTAAGAGAATAGTGACCATAAGGGGAAAGGCCCATTTAACATCTAACAGATTTAAGATCTTCATCTAACGTTAAGATCTAACATATTTGCCTGGGCTGTAATACATGTTTTCAAATGGAAAAACTAATATAAACTTCATGTAATGTAATAACAGCATCATAGATACAAAGAGAAAAATCCTGTAAGACATCAGGGAAGAAAAAGAGAAACCGCACAGGAATAAGTATGAGAGTGACATCAAACGTCTCTTCATCAGCACTGGCTATTAGGATACAATTGAGCAAATTTCTATATTCAGTGTGCGTGCATGTGCGCATGTGCACATGTGTGTGTGTGGGAGAGAGACTGAATGTTAAGGATGTCAAAGTTTTTTAGCTCCTTCTGAGATGCACAGGGAAATATTGCCAGTTATCTCCCAGCTTTAGAGGCCAGGATAACTGTATTTGGTCTACCTGGTTTCTCCCTGGTCTCTTGGAGGCCAAGGAGAACCAGCACATCATCATAGGAAGCTAGTGACCTCTCAGGAATTCAGTTCTCTGAACTCCGAGCTCTTCCCAGAATTTGACATTAATCTGAAACTTAGTTTGGGGTTCTTCTGCTCATGTCAGAGAAATTCTTATACCAGTTTTCCCCACTAAGACCTTAACTGAGCCTGTGGACTTATTGGCACCCAGCTGCTTATATATTCAAGAAGCTCTTTAACTCAGAAAAGTCAGGTATATTGAAGTTAACATTAGAAAAGAAGAAGAAGATAAGAAGTCATGTTCTAAATTCTTTCCTGTTAATAGGGGGAAATTTTTTGATAAAATTTATGTTTTTCTTTATTTTGCTTTAAAATTTATTTTTGTTTCTCAATCTAGAAAGTTGTATGGATTATCTCTACACACTGCAAATGGTCTCTGAGACCCGCTATCAGGCCTTGGTCATCCTGATAACTCCCTTTATATTAATAGAGGACTTGATAGAATAAGATACACAGGTAGCAGGCCTTAAACAGCTGGTCTTGTCTTTAAGTTAGAAACAGAAAGTGCGTTGGCCCAATTCCTTTCTGTCCAGCCCCAAAATAAATAATGTTTTCTGTCCTCCTTGAAACATGGTCCTCTCTTGGATTCTACTTATTCTGGTTTTCTTCCTATTCTTGTATCTGCTTCTTCTTATCTTCTTTCCTGGCTCCATTCAAATACTGCCTGCTTGTGCTTCTTAGCTATAAAGCCTAGGATTCTGCTCTTCTCTCTCTTAAATTCACAGGTAACCTCAACTTTTACCTGTGGAGAAAAAATGTTAATTGTCTCAGAAAACTCTTCCTTTTGTGTCTTACCTACATCTGCAACATACGTCACATTCATCCAGTTAAGTACTCATAACACTTCCTAACACTATAACTCCATCACACTTCCTTTCATTTCTACATCCCTTTGCTGTCATTTAGTGCTACTCATTTAGCTCAGCTCATCATAATATTTTGCTTAGATTACTGCAGTACTATCAAGCTGGTGTTCCTTTATTCCATTCCTCACACATCCATAAAAATCATCTTAACATATATAAGATCATCCTACATCTCTTTATCCTGCATTTCAACAACTTCTCACATGCTTATTTAATAACATTTAAATTTTCTATGATGGTCGACAGATTCTCACATGATCTGTCTTTTACTACATATGCAAATTTTCTATGTCCCGTTGGGTCACTTGGCTACATGTCACTCACACCGATCATCTTCAGAATCCTTAAATATACTAAACTTGCAATTGCTGCGAGTTCTTTAAACATGTTTCCTCTATCTGCGTGGCATTCTTTCTCTTTTTTGTATGTCTGACTTTTAACTTTCCTTATAAGAAATCTTTCTCAATTTCCACCCCCATAAGCAATTCAGTGCCATGTTTTTCTCTTCTATGGTTATTATGAGATAGTTATTTTTGCTTTTGTTTTCTCATTGCAAGAGTAGCAAATTTAAATATTATTTAATAATATTAACTGCTTCAAGGTTTAGTGCGAAGATTAAATGAGTAAAAAAAAAAATGTAAAATCGTTTAAAACACTCTAGTTCTATAAAGGACGAGAGAAATACTTTAGGCATTACAAGTGGTGTGAAATCTATCACTCATTTCTTTTCTTTTCTTTTCTTTTTTTTCCCTTTTCTCTTACATTTTAAAACAATGTTTCAAAAATTTAAACTTAATCATCACTTATTGGCTATTTGAAAGCAGGATGCTGACTAGGTTTGGTGATGGAAAACAGAAAAACAACCTCTAAAATAGTGTCAGGTAGATAGTAAGTGCATAACAATGAATGTTAGTTATTTTTATAAATTGGATAACACACTATTTTATTCGTTGTTTATAAAAGCAAATCCCCCATTAAAAGTAAGGCTTCATGAAGCAAAGGGTAGTAGACTCTGTGTTCACCATTTTCTTATTACAATTCTTGACACATACAGGTACTAAAATATATTTGTAATATGAGTTAGTGATAACATGACAGATTATTCAGTGAGAACAAGAAACATACGTTATTGGTATTGAGATGATTAATTCATTCTTTTGGGAAGAAAATAGAAAATACTGAGATTGAGATCACTTCTTATTGTAAAATAAAATCCAGCTCAATCAATGGGTTAAAGTGAAAAATAAAACTATAGAAGTACTGGAAAAAAATTAGAAGATTAAAAAAAAATCTTAAAAAAAAATCTTGTGGTAAAACTGTCACCATATGCAGATGATATGATACTCTATATAGAGAATCTGAAAGTCTCCATGCAAAAGCTACTAGAACTGATAAATGAATTCAGCCAGGTAGCACAATACAAGATTAATATACAGAAATTTGTTGTATCTCAACACACTAAATTAAATATCAGAAAGAGAAAAATAAATACCTAGGGATAAACTTAACCAACTAGGCTCAGCAATATAAAAGATTGATCAGGGAAACTAAAGAGGAATGAAAGAAATTGAAAGATATTCTATGCTCTTGGATTTGAAGAATTAGTATTGCTAAAACTGTCATAGTACTCAAAGCAATCTATAGATTTAGTGCAATCCCTATCAAAACAATGACATTTCTCACAGAAACAGAACAAGTAATTCTCAAATTTATATGGAATCACAAAAGATCTAGAATTACCAAAGCAATCCTAAAAGAAAGAAAAAATATACAAAGCTGGAAGTATAACCCTTCCAGACTTGAGACTATACTATAAAGCTACAGCAATCAAATAGTATAGTACTGTCACAAAAACAGACACATAGATCAGTGGAACAGAATAAAGAATCCAGATATAAACTCATACATTTATGGTCAATTAATCTACACCAGGGCTCAGACAGTAAAGAGTCTGCCGGCAGTGCAGCAGACCTGGGTTCAATCCCTGGGTCAGGAAGATCCCCTGGAGAAGGAAATGGCAACCTGCTCCAGTATTCAAGCTTGGAAAATCCCATGGACAGAGGAACCTTGCAGGCTACAGTCCATGGGGTCGCAAAGAGTCGGACATGACTGAGCAACTTCACTTTGAACTTTTGAATCTACGACAAAGGAGACAAAAAATATGCAATGGAGAAAAGATAGTCTCTTCAACAAGTAGTGTAGAGAAAGTTGGACAGTTACATGTAAAAAAAAATATGAAATTAGAACATTCCCTCATACTATACACAAAAATAATCTCAAAATAATTTAAAGACCAAAATGTAAAATGTGGCACAATAAAACTCCTAGAAGAGAACATAGACAAACATTCTTTGACATAAATCCTAGCAATATTTTCTTAGTCTCCCAAAGTAAAAGAGATAAAAACAAAAGTAAATAAATGATACCTAATCAAATTTAAAAGCATTTGCACAGCAAGGGATACCACTGACAAAGTGAAAAAAAATCTATGGAGTGGGGGAAATTATTTGCAAATAATACTGTCTACAAGGATTTAATATCCCAAATGGGCAAACAACTCAATCAAAAAAACAAACTAATGAATCAAAAAATGGGCAGAAGACCTAAATTGATATTTTTCCAAAGAAGAGATACAGATGGCTAACAGGTATATGAAAAACTGCTCAACATCACTAATTACTAGATAACTTAAAACCACAGTGAGGTATCACCTCACATCTGTCAGAATGGCAATCACCAAAATGTCTATAAATAAAAATGCTGGAGAGGGCATGGAAAAATGGGGACCTTTATACATTGCTAATGGGAATGCAAGTTGGCACAGCCATTTTGGAAAACTATGTTAAAGTTTCTTCAAAAACTAAAAACAGACTTAACATATGATTCAGCAATTCCACTCCTGGGTATATATATATGAAAAACAAAAACACCAATTTGAAAAGATACAAGCACCCCACTGTTCATAGTGACTCTATTCATAATAGCTGAGAATAGAAAGCAAGCTGAGTGCTCATCAACAGACGACTGGCTTAAAAGATGTGAGATATATATATATATATATATATATATATATATATATATATATTTGAATATTACTCAGCCATAAAAGGGCTTCCAAGGTGGCACTAGTGGTAAAGAATCCACCTGCTAATGGAGGAGACATAAGAGACTTGGGCTCCATTCCTGGGTTAGGAATATTACTTGGAGGAGGGCATGGCAACCCTCTCCAGTATTCTTGGCTGCAGAATCCCACAGCCTGGCAGGCTATGATCCATAAGGTCACAAAGAGTCAATAATGACTGAAGCGATTTAGCACGCATGTATACACACACACATACAGCTATAGAAAGGAATTGAAATATTGCAGTTTGCAGCAACAAGGATGGACCCTCAGGATATTATACTTGGTGAAATGTCAGACAGATACTATATGATGTCACATATATGTGTTAAAAAAGAATACAAATGAATGTATATACAAAACAGAAACAGACTCACAGACATAGAAAACAAATTTACAACTTCCAAAGTCAGGGAGGGCCAAATGAGGAGTATGGAACTAACAGATACAAACATCTCTACGTAATGCAGATAGCAACAAGGATTTTGTGTGTAGCAGAAATCCCTGTGTACCACAGGGATTCATATAGTATGGTGAGTATGTCAAGGCTACTATTGTCACCTACTTATTTAACTTATATGCAAAGTACATCATGTGAAATGCTGGGCTGGATGAAGCACAAGCTGGAATCAAGATTTCCAGGAGAAATATCAATAACTTCAGATATGTAGATGACACCACTCTTATGGAAGAAAGCGAACAGGAACTAAAGCACATCTTAATGAAGGTAAAAGAGGAGAGTGAAAAAGTTGGTTTAAAACTCAACATTCAAAAAACTAAGATCATGGCATCTAGTCCCATCACTTCATGGCAAATACATGGGGAAACAATGGAAACAGTGAGAGACTTTATTTTCTTGGGCTCCAAAATCACTGCAAATGGTGACTGCAGCCATGAAATTAAAAGACACTTGCTCCTTGGAAGAAAAGCCATGGCAAACCTAGACAGTGTATTAAAGATCAGAGACATTACTTTGCTGACAAAGGTCTGTCTAGTCAAAGCTATGGTTTTTCTCTCCAGTAGCTATGTATGGATGTGAGAGTTGGGCCATAAAAAAGGAAGAATTGATGCTTTTGAACACTGGTGTTGGAGAAGACTCTTGAGAGTCCTTTGGACTACAAGGAGATCCAACCAGTCCATCCTAAAGGAGATCAGTCCTGAATGTTCACTGGAGGGACTGATGCTGAAGCTGAAGCTCCAGTACTTCAAGTGCTAAATTACAAACCAGAGAAAAATTTTTTATCAAATGTCTAATATTATAGAGTCTGGGTACATGCTGGTGAGTGTATAGGGAAAGAGATTCTTTCATGAAATCAGTAGGATTTTAAATCGAGAAGTCTCTTCAGTCAGCTACTACTAATAGCTGTGATATTTAAGCAGAGTCTTTAAAGTAGAAATTCTATATAGTATTGTACACTGGCAATTTATATTTAGAAAACTATGGCAAGTTTATGTGCAAGAATGTTCACTTGAATATTGCTTATTAAAGCAAAAAACAGGAAAACTCAATTGCCCATCTGTAGGGACCCTCTACTGTGATAACTCCATACAATATATGGAGGTATGTTAAGTGTTACACAAACATTACAAAGAAGAAGTAAATCTAGATGCACTCATACAGAATGAGAAAAAGTTACATTTTAAAAAGCAGTGGATAGCAGACTGTCCTCAATTTGCAAAGCTTGCATGTGATTGTATGAGCTTTGAAATGGTTACTGGCTCTGGAGAAAAGGACTGAGAGTCAGTGGTGTAAGAAGGGGACTAACATTAACATGTGCATAATTTAAATTTTTTCACCATGTTTATGTTTTTTTTTTTTTTCAAATAAAAATACAGAAATGTTTAAAGAAAGTTTTATTTTTCCTAAAGAATATTTATAGACTGGAAGAACAGACTAAGCATTTAAAAAATTCTGGCATAATGAGTTCTTATAAAAACTTTCTTGATCATTGAATACTTCAGTATTCTCAGCATAATTCTTCCCATTCTGTCACTTGCTAATTTGCAATTTTCTGAGAGTTTCTAGTAGATGATCACTCTCCAGAAGTTGATTTTTTCTTTTTTCTTTATATTTAAGTAACTCTTTATCTCTGTAATTTGATTGTCATTCACATTCAAAGTATATTATCATTTAAAACTGTAGTAAGAATAGAGGATATGATAAGTAAACTAGATCATATAGAAAAAAACTTGGATTTGAGTTTCTCTTATTTTACCACATTAGGTATTCAATTATCTCTTCATTGTTCTCAGATTACCTGAAATTTGGCAAATGCTGTGCAGAAGTTTAAATTCATGTAATACATCCAACTTAGTTTTTTTTTTTTTTCTTTTACTTTGGTTAACCTAACACTGAAAAGGAGCTTTAAAAAGTAAATATTGAGCCAAGTGACTTTAATTCATTTTTCTTCTTCAAAATTCATAGTTAAGATGAATTTTCTTGAACTGTTATAAACCAAGCTGATGACCAAAATTACAAATTGCTGAACAACCACTGACAAAAAAGATACTGGAAGCTACCAAAAAAGATATCCTAAATTCAAAGACAGAGAAGACACAACAAAACTGTGAAAGTGAAAGTTGCTCAGTCATGCCCAATTCTATGTGACCCCACAGACTATATAGTCCATGGAATTCCCCAGGCCTGAATACTGGAGTGGGTAGCCTTTCCCTTTTCTGGGGGATCTTCCCAACCCAGGGATTGAACCCAGGTCTCCTGCATTGCAGGCGGTTCTTTACCAGCTGAGCCACCAGGGAAACCCAAGAACACTGGAGTGGGTAGCCTATCCCTTCTCCAGCTGATCTTTCTGACCCAGGAATTGAACCGGGGTCTCCTGCATTGCAGGCAGGTTCTTTACCAACTGAGCTACGAGGGAAGCCAATAATTACACCACATTTGTTCTCCCACAGAAGTGAAAGTTCTGAGCCCGACATGAGGTTCCCCAGATTGGGGTAACGGGAGGAGGAGCACCCAGAGGTACCAGCCCCTTCCACCATGAAGGCTGCATAAGCCTTTAGACAGCCTCATCCACTAGTGGGCAGAGAGCAGAAGCAAGACGAACTACAGCCCTGCAGCCTGTGGAACAGAAACCACAGTCACAGAAAATCAGACAACATGAGAAGACAGAAGAACATGTTTCAGGTGAGAAAAAAACAAGATGAAGCCCCAGAAGAATGACTGAGTGAAGTGGACCTAGGAAACCTACGAGACAAAGAATTCAGAGTAAGGATAGTAAACGTGATTCAAGATCTTAGGAAAAGAATGAAGTCACAGATTGAGCAGACACAAATGTTTAGCAAAGAGAAGAACTAAAGAATAAAGAGAGATGAACAATGCACTAACTGAAATGAAAAATACATTAGAAGGAGTTAAAAGAAGAATAACTGAGGTGGAAGGACAGATAAGTGAGCTGGAAGAAACAATGGCGAGAATCACTGCTATGGAACAGAGATGAGGAAAGAGAATGAAGAGAAATGAGGACAGTCTAAGAGACCTCTGGGACAATACTAAATGCACCGACAGCCACATGATAGGGGCTCCTAAGGAGAAGACAGAAGGAGAAAGGACCTGAGAAAATATTTGAAGAGATAATAGCTGAAAGCTTTCCTGACATGGAGAAGAAAACAGTTACCCAAGTCCAGGAAGCACGCAGAGTCACAGGCAGGCTGAACTCAAGGAGGAACGTGCCAGGACACAAAGCCATCAAATTGACAAAAATTAAAGACAAAAATTATTAAAGGCAACAAGGGGAAAATGACAAATAACATACAAGGGAAATCCCGTAAGGTTATCAGTTGATTTCTCAGCAGCAACTCTGCAGCCCAGAGGGAATGGCATGATGTATTTAAAGTAATAAAAGGAAAATCTACAATCAAGAATACTCTACCCAGCAAGACTCATTCAGATTTGATGGAGAAAGCAAAAAGTTTACAGACAAGCAAAAGCTAAGAATATTCAGCACCACCAGACTAGCTTTGTAGCAAATGCAAAAGGAACTTCTCTGGGTGGAAAGGAAAATGCCATTACTAGAAACAGAAACAAAAACAAAATGTATGAATGGACAAGCTCATTGGTAAAGGTAAATATACAGTAAAGGCAGGAAATTATCTTCACACAGATATATCAAAACCAGTAATTGTGAAAAGAGGGGAGCAAAAATGCAGGATAATGGCAATGCAATTGAAATGAAAAGACCAGCAATCTTGTCTGTATATAGAACGGTATATCAAAACCTCATGGTAACTGCGAACCGAAAATCTATAAAATACACAGACACACACAGACACACACATATACATACAAGGAATTCAAACACTACACTAAAGTTAGTCTTCAAATCAGGAGAGATAAGAACAAAAGAGGAATGGAGGAAAAAAGACCTAGGAAACCAAATCCAATAATGCATTAAACAGGATCATACAACACAGTCAAGTGGGATTTATCCCAGGAATGAAAGGATTTTCAGTATCTGTGAATCAATCAGGGTGATACATCACATCAGCAAATCAGTCAAGGTGATACATCACATGAACAAATGTGTGATCATCTCAATAGATACAGAAAAATCTTTTGACAAAATCCAACACACATTTACGATAAAAACTCTCCAGAAAGTGGGCATAGAGGGAATATATCTCAATATAATATGAAGGCAATGTATAACAAACCTTCAGCTAACATCACACTCAAAGCTGAAAGTATTTCCTCTAAGATCAGGAACAAGACAAGGATGCCAACCCTCACCACTTTTATGCAGCATAGTTTTGATAGCCCTACCCAGGACAATCATAGAAAAAGTAGATAAACAACAACGACCTACTGTATAGCACAAGGGATCTCTGCTCTGTACTCTAACCTAAATGGGAAAAGAACTTAAAAATGAACAGATGCATGCATACGTATAACTGAATCAATCTGCTATACCCCTGAAACTAACACAACATTGTTAATCAACTACACTTCAATATAAAATAAAAATGGGGAAAAAGGGGAAAATAAACCAAGCTGACTTTTTTCTTTTACAAATCAGACTTATAGAATCTTCACAAAATCCTTTTTTCAAGGTGATAAATATTTAGAGTAAATAACTTGTGCAAGAAATGGTCAAAGATTACGAAGGTAACATAAAAGATGAGCATGTCTCTCCCTAATAATTTATAATGCTTTCAAGATTGAAAGTTAATCAAATGACAAAAAATTACTAGTAGTATTTTAGTATATACCATCATTCATCTCTATGGCAATCATGATTTTACAGATGGTAAAATGAAGCTGCTGCTGCTGCTGCTGCTAAGTCGCTTCAGCCGTGTCCAACTCTGTGTGACCCCATAGACGGCAGCCCACCAGGCTCCACCATCCCTGGGATTCTCCAGGCAAGAACACGGGAGTGGGTTGCCATTTCCCTCTCCAATGCCTGAAAGTGAAAAGGGAAAGTGAAGTCGCTCAGTCGTGTCCGACTCATAGCGACCCCCTGGACTGCAGCCCACCAGGCTCCCCCGTCCATGGGATTTTCCAGGCAAGAGTACTGGAGTGGGGTGCCATGGCCTTCTCCGAACTGAAGCTAGAGAGACACAAATAACTTGACCCAAACTATTCGGCCATTATGTGGCTAAATTTGTATCCAAATTCATTTGATTTATCCCCAGACAAATCCAAAGTTCTAGACCCTACATGGTAACCATTTATTCTGTATTTCTAAAACAACTGATAGACTATATTGAGAATTTACTACACAATGGACAATATTTTAAACTTTTTGATATATTAATTCATTTAATCTTAGCAACGATCCTATGAAGTTGTTAACTACTACTGTGGCAATTTCACAGATTAAGAAAACAAGGTGCTCAGAGAAAATCTAGTGCTTTGGATGCATGGTTCTGGAATGACTTCCTCAAGCAAGTAGCGTGTGAAAAATTTATGTGGTAAGATTTGAGCAGCACAGAGCCGGTTTACATGAGAGAGGGAAAGGGGGACAGAAAGTCTCTGGTGTGTGCAAGCAAGAGACACATAGAACTACTCAGGGAAAAACCAAACAAGCTGAGCGTGGTTGGATATGCAAAGACAGAGTTTATGAGACACCAATGGCAATTTTGTGGTTTGGGACCTGGATGTTGGAGAGTTCTGTAGGTAACGAATTTACGTGTTTCAGAAGGAGAACTGACTTTGCAAATGTATTGGTATGCATTTCAGTAAATAGCATGCATCCCTTGGGCTTTAATTATCACCTATTTGCTTTCCTTCACATTTTTGTTACTTCTATTTTCCCTGAGCGCAATCTTGCTTTTACATGGCATTCTGGATACTTCCATTTGAATCACTGCAAGTAACTGACCCACGACATTTCTAAAGTCAGTACAATTATCTTTTTCCAGTTTTTTTTTTTTCCATTTTAACAAAGAAGCAATCACTCACCTAGTTACCAAAACTAGAACATGTTTCTTAAAAAAGTCCACCCTGATCCTCTCCCTCAATGTCCAATTTACCAAATTCTACTAATTTTACTCACTATACGTTTCTTGAGTCCATCTGTGCTGTGTGCTTGGTCTCTCAGTTGTGTCCGACTCTTTGCGACTCCACAGACTGTAGCCTACGGGCTCCTCTGTCCATGGGATTCTCCAGGCAAGAATACTGGAGTGGGTTGCCATTCTCTCCTCCAGGGGATCTTCCCAGCCCAGGGATCGAACTCAGGTCTCCCACAAAGAAGGCGGATTCTTTACCGTCTGAGCCACCAGAGAAGCCTGAGTATATTTACTCCTCTCCAAATCTTCTGCTCTACTGCTTGGAACAGGGAACGGTCTTCCTTCTATTCTCCATTTTTTACTCATTCTTCAAATGCTGAGTCAAATGTAATTTTTCCTGTGACAAAGTCACTAATCTTCCCAGGAAGAATCAGTCACTTCCTTCTCAGTTCAGTTCATTCGCTCAGTCGTGTCCGACTCTTTGTGATCCCATGGACTGCAGCACACCAGGCCTCACTGTCCATCACCAACTCCTGGAGCTTGCTCAAATTCGTGTCCATTGAGTTGGTGATGCCATCCAACCATCTCATCCCCTGTCGTTCCCTTCTCTTCCCACCTTCAATCTTACCCAGCATCTGGGTCTTTTCAAAATGAGTCAGTTCTTCACATTAGGTGGCCAAAGTCTTGGAGTTTCAGCTTCAGCATCAGTCCTTCCAATGAATCTATCTTCAGGACTGATTTCCTTTAGGATGGACTGGTTGGATCTCCTTCTCAGTTCTGTAATAATTAATATGCTTTGAGTAAGTGTTTTGTTTATATTGTCTGTTTGCTCCACTAGACAATGTGCTTCTCAGAAAGAGAAACAAAATGCGTCAGGCATTTTCTCCAAAGGAGAGCCACAGTGTTGCCATAGCGTGTGACATAGGGTAAAGACTCAGCAACGTTGAATGAATACATGAATAATGGAATGAACAAGAAGTACATTAGTTAGTTTCATGTATAGTTGTAGAGCTCAGGAAAGGGGGGTCCGCATCTGATCCACCAGGGGCAAAGCAAATAACGAATCTTCCTGCAATTCGGAAGTCATAGTTTCGATTCTTGGGTCAGGAAGATTCTCTGGAGAAAAAAAAAAAAGGGCAACCCACTTCAGTATTTTTACCCAAAAAATCCCATGGACAGAGGAGCCTGGTGGGCTACAGCCCAAAGTGTCACAGAGAGTCAGAGACGATTCAGCATGCACACACACAAAAATCAAAGTAGTTGCAGAGCTCAGGAAAGAGGGCCTGAAGCTGATCCACCAGCAAATCTCACCGTCTACACCTCAAAAAATATATCTAGAATCCAAACATTCCCCAACATATGCACTGCTTAGTCACTAACATTTTTTCACGAGTACATGCAATAGCCACCCAATGATTCCCACTGCTCCTCAAACCTCCCCCTGCAATTTATTCTTACAGCAGTCGCCAGAGTTCTCCTAATATGACTTAAGTCAGATCATGCCACTTTTCAACACAAATCCTGTAATGGCTTCACCTCACACAAGTTGAAGATGATAGTGCTTACAAAGGCCCACAAAGATTGACTCAATCTGCCACACCGTTACTGCCCCTCTGATGGGCCTGGAAGTTTCCTTGGGGGCGTCACTTGCTGTTTGCCTGAATTCAAAATCTCAGCTATCCACATGGTTTGTTCTTTCTGACCCTCTTTGGGTCTTGATGGAAACATCATATTTTCCCCATTTTTTTTCCTCATGGACTATATCCTTATTTATATCCCTCTAAACTATATAACTTAAATACAATGTTAAATATATAATATAATAATCTTGAGATATAATGTGCAATAATATTAAATGATTACTGATAAATGTTAAATGGTTACTTATAAAATTGAACAGTTATCAGTAAAGTCAGATGTTTTCTATTTGTCTGTGCCCCAGCTAGACTATACTGTGGGAAGAGACTTTTTCATTGATTTGTTTAGACCCAAGATAACTGCCTGGCAGAGACAGCCTGAGGTTGGAACATGTATATGGACAGTAGGGCAGGGATATTGGAAATGAGCTTACTTTGAGTATATCTAACTTGCAATCTCACTACTTAACTATGCAGGAAATGGACCCTTAGGATATGGGAAAAGCAATGTATTTCCTCAAGTCCCAGGATGGTTGTATATAGCAGCTACTTTTGATCTGGCCATCCTGAACAGCCTGCATAAACTTTTGAAATAGCTTTTGTTTTTTCTCTTTTTGGGCCAAGTGGCCTGTGGGATCTTAGTTCCCTGACCAGGGGTGGAAGCTTCCCCCACTGTAGTAGAAGCTTGGAGTCTTAACCACTGGAGCGCCAGTCCCTGAAATAACTTCTCACACATGCCTGCATTTATTTAAAGGGACAACGGATTAATATATGGTTTTGCAAATTGCTCATTACACTAGATACCTGGTAAGTAGGAACTGAAATCTAGCTTGTGCTACTAGATATTGCCGCTAGATAAGGCCATCAATTAAACATTGGAAAGAAGGATACAGTCATATCATTTACTTATGACAGAATAACCAGAGTAACTGAATACAATACTAAAAACTATGAGAGTTCAGTATAGTGGTTGTTAATAAAATCAGTTTATAAAAGTCAATGGATTTTTAAAATGCTCACAACATTGAACTACAAAATACAACTCAACGCACAAATACAAAGCACAATAGCTACAACAAATGCCATACCTAAGAACATGCACAACAAAATCTTCAAAAGATATCGAAAGAAAATTGTAAAATTAACTGAAGAACATAAAAGAAGGTTTAAATAAATGGGTCAATAATCTTTGTCTTCATGAGGAAAGACTGTACAAATTCAATTTAATCCTTGGTTCATCTGGAGATAAAAAAGAAGTATGAAGGAGTAGAAATGGGTGGTGGTAGAATCAGACCAATGTTTCTAATAAACATTCAGCGTTATAGCCATGAGAGGCTAGCCATAAAAATTAAAAGAAATATTTGTATAAAATCTTAAACAATAGAAGTTAAAACACTGATGTACAAGAATTAGCAACAAAGCAATGGATCAGAATAGATATTGGAAACATAAAATACAAACAGTTTTGTATAATATAAAAAGACAAAAGTGGCAATTTAAATCACTAAGGGAGAACTGAATTATTTAACAACATGGGTAAAATTTGTCAAACATTTTTAATAAACAGTGGATTTCAAAGTTCTTTTGTTAGGAAAATAAATTCCATATGAATTAAAGAGTCAAATATGTAAAATTAATCAAAAAACACTATGGATTGATTTTTAAATAATAATTAGGTTTGAAGAGGTCTTTCCAAATAAAACATATACATCAGTAATAATAAAATGAAAATTGATAATTTTACTACATAAAAATTATAGTTAAATATAGGAAAAAAGAAAGCTTGAAAATACACTCTGTAAGATGGGAAAAATTGTAATATACATGCTTAATTTCCTAATATACTGAAAGCTCTATGATAAAGCTAAAAGAAGGTAAGCTCTACTGCAGACAGAATGGGTTTTAGTGATGCCATGATTTAAGCCAGGGCTTTGCTGGGAAATGTCTAAATTTCTGTGAAGGAAGAATACAAGTTTACACCAATATTATTAATTTTATTTTAATATATTCTAATTGTTTCTAATTTGATTTAAATATTTAATGTATCTGAAATATACACTTGCAAATTGCATGAAAAGCAGTTGGAACTTTGCTTTCTTCTGGATGTATAGTTAATTATGTGGTTTAATAAACAAATCAGTTGATTCCCATTGAATTGTCATTTAAATTTCCATATATAAATATATCTCATATATTTCACATACATACACACATATGTATGTATTTCATATCTCTAGATTTCATTTTGTCAAATTTTCCTATATTACAATAATACCCACGTTTATTTAGCATTATTGGCAGATACTGTTGTACTTGTCTTATCTATATTAATTTATTGAGCCTTAAAAACAGCATAGTAAGGTACTATTACTATTTCCAATTTGACAAGTGACGGTAGCACTCATGTGAAATGACTTGCACTGGTTTATCCAACTAGTGAGATGCATAGATTCAGGTCTAGGCAGACTTACTCCAGAGCCTGGATTGAGTCACTGTGCTATCTTGCTCCTTTTATAGAAACAGCACTGCAGTGACGGTCTTGGTACATCCAATGAAGGGATTTCGTTTTAAGGGAGACGCTGTATGTGGAATTGATGGTCAAGCCTCATAGAGTCATAGGTTCATACGTTTTCAGCTTTACTATGCGCTGTCATGTGACCTTCATGGTGTCTGCATCAGTCCACTCTTCCCTCTGTGAGGTGGGGGAGGGACAGAGAGACTGAGGGGAGTATATGCACACCATGTGCTTGAATTGTGCTACATGCTGCCTTATTAATCTCCATGTGGACACTGAGTGATAGCTATTCTTTTTAATTTATTTTTCTAGGTTTCTTTTTAGGTTTTGTTAAATACAGAAACTGAAGCTATTCAAGGTTCATTAATGTCCCAAGATTTGCACAGTGAATAAATGAAAAAAATAAAAAGAGTTGATCCCAGGTTATCTGACTTGGAATCTATATTAATATAATTTTATTTTCCATTTTGAGATACATAGTCCCACTGAAACAAAACTGGAGAGGGTAATATTCAAGAATTTAAAAAATCATTATTAATTTTACTCAAGTATTCCCCAGGATAACAAACATCAAACCAATTAATTTTGACCCTGGTTATAGGAATGTTTTTTGAAAGGCTTAGGTCAGAGGAGTTGCTACTGACCAAAGGTGCCTTTTTCAAAAACAAAACAAAACAGTCCTTCAGTGCAAAAGACACTTGAACAAAAGCACAGTGATCTATCAGCGTTTGAACCACAATGGGATGCTTTTCAAGTCAAAGGTCACCTCAGAAAGAGAAAATATATCTCACACCAAATATCTCACTGCAACTGAGAGCAAAACTCAAGTAAACATTAGCATTAATAAGACTGCTGCTGTTTTAATAAAGAGATGTGAGGTGATGTTTGTCTTTAATTAAATGTTACAACTGTTAATTCATAACACAGGAAAGCTTTGGACACTGATATATAATAAAACTGAGCACTCCCAGAGACCGGACTCTTGGTCACCTTGGAAAATACTTGTGAATTGTTAGTAGTCCAAGGACCATATTTTAGGACCCAGTGACGCAAGAGTAATCACTTTGACTGGGGGCCCCCATAGGCAGGCCTGAGACTGAACCCTAAATAAAGGGTTTTAGAGCATGAACCCTAAATCCTACACCCCAGACATGTAATATTTTTACTCTGTGGCCATATTTGGGGGGTTATCTTCAAATCTGTGATCTCTTTGTGAAATATGTGGACACTCCATGAAAAACCAGAAGCATATGGCATTAAATCATGCAGATGTGATGATTAATAACATTCTGGGGAGAAGACAATCATTATCATTTGGAAAAGCTTTTCCACTTTTGTTGATTTGGTATTCTAAGATCGAAACTCCAAAAGGGAAAGTAGAAGAGATACCATTATAGCAGATATAAACCACTCTGAAACTGGTCTTTTTTCTATTCAAGAAGATTTTTATTCAAGAAGACTCTGTGTTTTTGGTGTATAAATATGTGAAGTATGGACTGTTTTAACTACTTGGGAGGTCAAAACAATTGATACTGAACCCAGCTAGTGTAATTTAAGAGAAGATCATGTAACTGACTAGGATGTCAGAGCTCGTTGGATCTTACATCGTATGTCTCACCACATCATTGAAACCAGGCTGGCTTTGGGTGGTGTTGCACTTCAGTATCTGTGATGATGGTCCATGTGGTAATGGCGAAATGATATAGCAATTTCCACCCGGAGTATGTATGCATTGGGTGGGACAGCTCAGGGGTGAAGAATCTGGGCTAACATAGTCTCCTAATACTCACAGACAGAAAAATTTACCTCTAGACTTAGTAGAGTTTCTGGTTTACTTCTTACTGTATTATGATTTTTTCCTCAACAGGTCAGAAGATATTAGTTTCAGACAATTATGCTGTGGAGAAAAGAAATTCAGAGCAAAGCTCGTATTCTCATAATGTACTCGTCTTGTTTAATACACTTTTTGAGATGTCTAGATACCACAATAATTTTTATACCACAGGGTATTTCTATTTTCATAGAATGGACATTTAGAGATACATATGTGTTTTCAATTTGGATCTGTTTTGGGGTTACCCACATAGTACTTCTAAGAGGTATGTTGTAAATATTGCAATCTGATACCTTTCCTCAAAAAATGACATTCATTTGGCAGTTTTTATAGCTACCTCTAGACTTGATCAAGCCTGACTAAATAGTCATCCAAAAAATATATATCAAGAAATTTATATTTTAATAGGACACAAAATGCTCTAACTCAAAAAAAAAAAACCAAAAATAAAAATAAAATAAATTAGGTTAAGGTCAGTAACTATTATTGGATTGCTCCAAGTACATTTTAACTTTTGCAACATCCTGCTCAAAAGATCACTGCATAATTTTCCTGGAAACAGATATAAGATGCCAAAAATCTTTAAAAGATAAATCATTACTCTTACTAAAAATGCATATTTTTAAAGCATAAAAAAGATAATTGTGGAGATCTATACATACTTTCTTCTCTTTGATTAAAAAAAAAATAGCACTTGGATTTCTTTTGGAGTTTATTTTTAAATGGTAGAAGTTTGAACAAGTTTAACAGTTTATGTATGTCTTATCTGCCTAGGTTCACTCTTGCCTCAGTGAATTGTACCAATAACCTATAATCGTTTGAAATTCAAGTCTGAACTTTAGTAAAATTATAATTTATGATTTGGCATTGATTTTTAGATCAAATGGTTAAAAATTTTAAAAAAATAACTTTTTAAATACCACATTTTTAGTGTTAATGTATGTAATACTTTACTATATTAAAGAAGATAAACTTTTCACCCTTGGGAGGCAGTGAGGTGCTCTAATATAGGATTCATGAAACAACAACAACAACAAAATGTATCTATTATTGTCTTCATGTTAAAATTCATTTTCTCTATGTGTGAATTGTCTTTTATATTAACTGAGTTTGAGGCTTTTACACATTCAAGAATAACACAAAATATTTGTAGTATCATCAATATTTAAAATAATAAAATTAGAACAAAAGAAAAATCTCATTTAGATATGTATATAGAAGAGTTGACTTCTGTTCTGCACGTTAGTCAGCATACTATGTTAATGAGTTTGGAAAGATAAATTTGTCATTGTACTTAAAATGCAGAAAACTTTCAGAATATTTGTGAATATGTTTATAGGTTTTGCTGTAGTAACCATGAAGAGAAAAAATTAAGTATCAAGCTAAGAATCTTCTTTAATGACAACAAACTTTGCTTTGACTAAATTAGTAATTGCTATTGCTAAATGGTTAATGGCATTAAAACAAACAAACAAACAAAATACCCTGTAAGCAGGTCAAGAAGCAACAGTTAGAACCAGACATGCAACAATGAGCTGGTTCAAAATTGAGGAAGATGTATGTCAAGGCTGCATATTGTCACCTTGCTTATTTTTCTATGCAGAGTACATGATGTGAAATGCCTGGCTCACAACCTGGAATCAAGATTGCTGGGTGAAATATAAATAACCTCAGATATTCAGCTGATACCACTCTAATGGCAGAAAGTGAAGAGGAGCTAAAGAGCATCTTGATGAAGGTGAAACATGAGAGTGAATAAAACTGAACATCCACAAAACTAAGATCATAGCATCCGGTTCCATTACTTTATGGCATACAGATGTGGAAAAAGTGGATATACTGGCAGATTTTATTTTCTTGGACTCCAAAATCACTGCAGACAGTGACTGCTGCCACAAAATTAAAAAATGCTTCCTCCTGGGAAGAAAAGCTATGACAAGCCTAGACAGTATATTAAAAAGCAGAGACATCACTTTGCCTACAAAGGTCTGTATAGTCAAAGCTGTGTTTTTTTCTTTCCAGTAGCTACATATGGATGCGAGAGTTGGACCGTAAAGAAGGCTGAGAGCCAAAGAATACATGCTTTTGAATTGTGTGGCTGGAGAAGACTCTAGAGAGTCCCCTGGACAGCAAGGATATCAAGCCAGTCAATCTTAAAGGAAATCAACTCTGAATACTCAGTGGAAGGACTGATGCTAAAACCAAGCTCCAATATTTTGGCCATCTGATGTTGGAAAACACCCTGATGCTAGGAAAAATTGAGGGCAGGAAGAGAAGAGGGCAATAGAGGATGAGATGGTTGGATGGCATCACTGACTCAATGGACATGAGTTTGAGCAAACTCTGGGAGATAATGAAGGACAGGGAAGCCTGGCATGCTGCAGTCCATGGGGTCACAGAGAGTTGGACATGACTGAGTGACAACAATGACAGATATATATTAAAAGAACAACATAACCACTCTAGGAGAGGGAAGAAATCAATAAAACTAAGTAACTTTGGGAATAGTATTTGATTAGACACTATAAGGATAAGTATCCAAAGAATTGTATGATAAATATTATAATCCACTTAGCAACTTTGTTATTTCACAGAGTTATAGATTAGTAATTCTGAAGCTACTTAATGTGAGTTTTAGGATTGTACAAATATGTATGGGCTTCCCAGGTGGCTCATTGGTAAAGAATACGCCTGCCAGTGCAGGAGATGCCAGAGACCTGGGTTTGATCCCTGGGTTGGGAAGATACCCTGAAGAAGGAAATGGCAACCCGCTCCAGTATTCTTGAAGGGAAAATGCCATGGACAGAGGAGCCTTGCAGGCTGCAGTCCATGGGGTCACAAGGAGTTGACACAACTGATTGACTGATCACACACAAAAATATGTAAATATTTTGTGGATGATGAGAGCTAGGTTTCTCACCCTCAGGGAAAGAAGTTATAAATAAAGAAATGACTGTTGCATTCGCATCACTAATTACTGATTTTTTTTTTCCCCCTGAGACTTGACTTTATAGATTATGCTCTGGAACATATCTCTGTTTCTACACCATTAATCTTGTTAACTAGCCAGGGACTGCTACTTATCTTATCATTTGCACCTGACTATTGGAAGTTGTCAACTTAATGGGTGGCAACTCAATAGACATGAAAAGGAATCTTAGCATCTCTAAATATTGATATCAAAGTCAAATTATTCCCATAATCCAGAGAAAGAAAAAAATGATTCTTCTTTCGTCAAATCTAAGATGGTTTATATTCTTTGATGTCAACTTTATAATATCATAAGCTTATAGAGTTGGTGATTTGAGTTATAAGTGAATATATCTTTAAAAGTGAGTGAATTATGGTTCAGGCCATTGAAATAGAAACAAAAGCGATTTTCTCACAGCCCTGAAATTAATCCACATGAATCTCTGAGGTGAACTCCTGTGCACCTACTCAGTCACAGAGAAACAATTTTATAAAACAAGACCTTCATGGACTAATTGGTGTATGCATCTAATATCACACATCAAATTGGATGTGAAATGGAAATGATAATTAAAACTGATCATTAAGTGTTGAGTTGCATGTTATATTTTACTAGGATCAAAGGAATGAGCCAAACATGTCCAGTCCTCAAGGGGTTTTCAATTATTAATCTTCCCTGTGTGATTTCCTTCATTCCTTTCTCTTCTTTTCTTCCTTTTTCTTTTTTCTGTTTTTTTTTTTTTTTTAACTTAACCAATGATGTCAATGCTCTGGATTAAAACACCAGTGTGAGAATCAGATTATGCAGAAATATTTTCATGACATCACACTCAAATTTCACATCCAATTGGTGTAAAACAAAACTGTGTTGGCTCCACTACAGTTTAGCTAATTTTTCAACTTATATTTAAGGGTATTAATGTCACCTTTATATGGGCTTAAAGCATGCTCTCCTGCCAGAAAAAATAGGAAATAAATATCATTTTTTATTACATAATTTTACTATTGGCAGTCAGAAATACCTTTGCAAAGCAATTGATACTGTTGTTCAAATACACCCAGAAGGAACAGTTTAATATTAATTATGCTAAAACCAACATCAGTTTTTTGCCAGATGTTCTCAAGTATCCAAACCAATGACACTAAATAAACCAATCTGGAAAGTAAATTCATTCAGTTACCTTGAGAATACCCTTTTCAGCAAACTCTGTTTTATGGGGTCTCCTTGAGTTAGTACTACCCTAAACTATACCTTTTTTAGCTGCTTCCCAGTGATTTTTATGATCAAGCAAGTTGACAAAAGCAACCTGGTGTTAAAATTTTCCAGGATAAAATAATCTCTTCCACGTGTTAAGTACTGAATCACTGATTATTTGTGGTAGGTGCATGAAAAAGCCAGAAAGAAGGATTGCTTTGAGTTCTAGTTTGAATACGTGGATGTAATGAGTTTTTTAAAGAAAAATTTTAAAATTTTAAAGAGATTTTAAAGTTAAAAAATCTAAAGAAAATTGTAGATACTTAGCGGTCTTATTGGCCTGCAATGTGAGTGTGAGAGACCTGGGTTCAATCTCTGGGTTGGGAAGATCTCCTGGAAAAAGGAAAGGTTACCCATTCCAGTATCCTGGCCTGGAGAATTCCGTGAACTGTATAGTCCATGGGGTCATAAAGAGCTGGGCATGACTGAGTGACTTTCACTTTCAGCTGCCTTATTTCTGCCTCTGTGCTGTGTATTATTATTGTTTGTACACAAAGATTTACCATCTAAATGAAGTCGTATTTAATCAGGTCATGAAAAACTTCTTACCAGAGGTATACCATTACTTTTTATAGAACCGCATCTTGGGAAACTTGATCAAGTGCCTTAATTTTTAAAATGGAGGAGAGTAGCCAAGATGGTTGAATAGAAGACCCTAAACTCACTCACCTCCTCTCATAAGCACACCAAAATCACAACAATGTATAGAACAACCATCACTGAAAAAATTGGAAACCTATCAGAAAAGATCTTCTACAACTAAAGACATAAAAAAGAAACCAAAATGAGACTGGTGTGTGGGGGAGTGCAAACTCAAGATTTAATCAAATCTCATACCCACTCCCCTCGCCAGTTGAGTGACCCACAAACTGGAGAATAATTATATTACCAAGATTCTCCCATAGGAGTGAGAGTTCTGAACTGTATATTCAGAACACTTTTGAATTCATTCCATGAGGCTACCATAACCCTGATGCCAAAACCAGACAATGATATAATGGAAAAAAAAAAAAATTACGGGCCAATACCACTAATGAACACAGAGGCAATTATCCTCAACAAAACACTAGCAAACTGACTGCAATAGTGCACTAGAAGGATGATACACTATATTCAACTGGGATTTATTCCAGGGATGTAAGAATTTTTCAGTATCCACAAATTAGTCAGTGTTATATACCACATTGGCAAATTAAAGGCTAAAAACCATATGATCATCTCAACAGATACTGAAAAAGCTTTTGATAAAATTTAGCATCAATTTATGATAAAAAAAACTCTTCAAAAAGTGGCTATGGAAGTCAACATAATAAAGGTCATATATGACAACATTTATAATCAATGGTGAAAAACTGAAAGTGTTTCCTCTCAGATCAGGAAAAAGACAAGGATGTCTACTCTTGCCGCTTTTATTCAACACAATTTTGGAAGTCCAAGTCATATAAATCAGAGAAGAAAAATAAATAAAGGGAACCCAAACTGGAAAATAAGAAGTAAAATTGCCACTGTTTGCAGATGACATAATGCAATGCATGGAAAATCTTAAGCACCTTACCAAAGAAATACTAGAGATCATCATGAACTCAGTAAAGTTGCTGGATACAAAATTAAAATCCAGAAATATGTTGCATTTCTATACCCTAACAAAGAAATATAAAAAATAGAAATTAAGGAAATAATCCTATTAAAGAATAAAATATGCAGGGAAAAAACCTACCTAACAAGGCAAAATGTCTCTACTCTAAAAACTATAAGACACTGATGAAAGGAACTGAACACAGCACAAACTGATGGAAAGATATACTGTGTCCATAGATTGGAAGAGTCAATACTGTTAAAATGACCATACTACCCAAGGCAATCTACAGATTCAATGAAATCCATATAAAATCACCAATGGCCTTTTTCATAGAATTAAAACAACAACAAAAAAAAATTGTATGGAAACACAAGAGACCCCAAATGGCCAAAGTAATCTTGAGAAAGAAGAAGGAAGCTGGTGGAATTACGTGCCTTGACTTCAGACTACACTACAAAGCTATAGGAATCAAAACAATATGGTACTGGCTCAGAGGCAGACATATGGCATAAAAGCTGACATATCTATCAATGCAATAGGATAGAAAGACCAGAAATAAACACGCACATTTATGGTCAATTAATCTATGACAAATGAAGTGAAAATATACCATGGAGAAAAGACAGTCTCTTCAATAATTGGTATTGGACAAACTGGACAGCTACATATAAAAGAATGAAATGAGAACATTCCCTAACCCCATATTTAAAAAAAAATTGAAAGCCTAAATGTAAGATCAAATACTATAAAACTCGTAGAGAAAAGCATAGGCAGAACACTCTGACATAAATCTGAGCAATATTTTTTTGGATCAGGCTCCTAGAATAACACAAATAAAAACAAAAGCAAACAAATGGGACCTAACTAAATTTAAAAGCTTTTGCATAGCAAAGGAAGCCATCAACTAAATGAGAAGATAGTGTTTGTCCTGGGGGAAAATATTTGCAAAGGATGCCTGGATAAGGAATTTATTTCCAAAATATATCAGTGAGTATCACCTCACACCAGTCAGAATGGCCGTCATCATAAAACCTACAAGCAATAAACGCTGGAGAGGGTATGGTGAAAAGGAACCCTCCTACACTGTTGGTGGGAAAGGAAATTAGTGCAGCCACGACAGAGAACAATATGGTTGATCCTTAAAAAGGCTAAAAATAGAGTCACCATTATAATCTAGAAGCCCTGGGCATATGCCGGAGTTAATCTCTAATTCGAAAAGATCCATGCACTTCAATGTTCATGAAAGTGAAAGTGAAAGTTGCTCAGTCATGTCTGACTCTTTGGACCCCATGGACTGTATAGTCCATGGAATTCTCCAGGCCAGAACACTGGAGTGGGTAGCCTTTCCCTTCTCCTGGGGATCTTCCCAACCCAGGGATTGAACCCAGGTCTCCCACATTGCAGGCACTTTCTTTACCAGCTGAGCCACAAGGGAAGCCCTCAATGTTCATAGCAGTACTATTTACAATAGCCAAGACATGGAAGCAGCCTAAATTCCATCCACAGATGAATGGATAAATAAAATGTGGCATCTGTACCCAGTGTACTATTACTCAAACATTAAAAAAAAATCATATCATTTGTAGCAACATGATGGACCTAGAGATTATCATATTAAGTGAAGCAAATCATATATATATATATATGAACCGCTTTGATGTATACCTGAAACTAAATGATACAACATTGCAAATTAAAATAAAAAATAGAATCTAAAGAAAAAATGTAGAGAGCCAAAGTATATGAATTGTTCTTTTGTTCACAAATAGACTATCCCTATTTCAAGCTTTTCCCATCAACAGTAAGTTTGAAGCATTAAATAGTTACTGTTAAAAGACCAACTGGAATAAGTGATACTTGGGAAGTTTCCCCTGCCTTTTTAACTCTGTCTAGGAAGTTTCCAAAGATAAAAACTTGTTAGCTTAACTTCCTGCTTCATGTCTTGGTCACCATGTGTTTCTGTATATTAACTTTAAATGATATTTAAGACCACTCAATCTCCATATTTTAAATTCTCCTTTATGTGTGCATGCATTGTAAGTTGGTTCAGTCATGTCTGACTCTTTGAGACCCTATGGACTGTAGCCCATTTGGCTCCTCTGTGCATGGGATTCTCCAGGCAAGAATACTAGAGTGGGTTGCTATTTCCTTCTCCTGGGGATCTTCCCAACCCAGGGATCAAACTCATGCCTCTTATGTTTCCTCCACTGGCAGGTGAGCACTTTACTAATAACGCCACCTATGTCTTCAAAAAAAGCTTTCACTCATTACTATTATTTTGGTCTAGGCTGTGACATTATTCTAGATGTTTGATATATTTATCTCCTCTATTTTTCCCCTGAATTTATAGTGTGTGTGTGTGTGTGTGTGTGTGTGTGTGTGTGTATAGTGACATCAACACATTTATGGGAAATTGTGTGAACTGTATAGTATAAATATATAAATGAAAAAAAATAAGGTTTTCATGCTTGTTGCTTTATTTTGTAGATGATCTGGAGTAGGGTTTAAAGAAAAATCTTATTTTTACCAAAATTTAGAAAAGAATCATGTTTTCTCAGCATAAATATCTTTAACTGTTTAAATGTTTCATTATTCAATGAAATATTAAATTTTACTAACCTGGGGTGTTTGACTTGGCTAAAATCAATCATATAAATTATCAAGTAGAAAATTCTTTCAAATAAAAACTTTAAACTTTCAAAAAGGAACTTCTCTTTTTGCCTTTGTGCCATAATCCAATATTGTATCCTTTTTCCTGATTAAGAAGATAACTCCTCATCAATCAAATCATTCACCAAAAAATGGTATATTGTAAGAAACATACCAGGTGTGACATGATTTTTAGAAGAAAATATAATAATTTTTTATTTTACAATTAAAAATTCTTCAGCCTTTTGGGTTTTTAAGTGATTTAAATGTTAAGTCATAAAAAAGCCAAGATAAGAATTTGAGTTTATGTGAGACAAATAATATCTAATACTTTCATAACTCCTGAGTAGTTTTTAATGATATAATATTTGTTAAATAATTTTAATCAATGTTTCATTTCTTGACAGTGTAGCAGTTTATTAAATTTTAAATTTTCTTCCACTTAGACCAGCAAATGAGTAAGCTGGCACTGTCTTTAAAGTTTTACAAGACAGTTCATTGAATCTTTTTTACTGTGCTTTGAAAAAATTTTGGTCAAAATATAAATTAATTCTTAAATCTAAAATGAGTAATCTATTTTTATCTTTTTTTAAGACACATTAGGTACCCTCACAATGTATAGCCTATAAACTTCTTTTAGAGATTTTGGGGTAAATGTTTTATTATTCTCATTTCAGAGATGAAGGTACTTATATATAGCCAGAGTTGGTTAAGGTCAGAATTTAAGTCAAGTTGTTTCATTCACTGTATTGGCTTTTAAAAGGCTACCATGAAACTTAACAAGAATCTGTATACTACCTGGCAAACACAAGCATATTCTCTATGAGCATATGCATTTTAGAAATGACAGAAAGTGTTTTTAGCAAGTCTTAAAACATTTCTCTTGAAAGGAAGTTATCCAAGCATAATTAAAACACTTTTCTATGTGGTTAATGGCCAAGAATGGTACAGGCTGAACAACTAATTGCCATTTTCAAAACTGTTCACCACTTTTATACCAAAAGATTGTAAGGAAATTTAGCCACCAAGGACACCCATATTAACTATTAACATGATAAGTGGAAAATATTGATACTAGAACAAGATTCATTACATTAGAAACACTGGAAGAATAACTCAATATTATTAATAGTAATAATATAAATTAATTTAATCAAAGATAAGGAGGTATATTTCTAACTCCTAGCTGTACTGTAATATAATTTCCATATAACATTTTGTAAGTTTAAGGTGTACAGTGTGATGATTTGATACACATATCTCTTGAGAAATGATTCTACAAGAGGCTTTTAGTTAACACCCCCATCACCTCATATAATTACCTATGTGTGTGGTGAAAAAATATATCACCTACTCTTAGTAACTTTCAAGTATATAATACAGCACTGTTAACTATAGCCATCATACTCTACATTGGCCCCCTAGAATATATTTGTCTTATAACTGGAAGTTTGCACACTTTGAGACACATCTCCCCCTTTTTCCTACCCCCCAGCTCTTGACAACCACTAACCTACCCTGTTTCTATGAGTTTGGCTTTTTTAGATTCCACATATAAGTGAGCTTATATCAGGGCTTCCCTGATAGCTCAGCTGGTAAAGAATCTACCTGCAATGCAGGAGACCCTGGTTCAATTCCTGGGTCAGGAAAATCCGCTGGAGAAGGGAAAGGCACCCACTCCAGTATTCTGGCCTAGAGAATTCCATGGAATCACAAAGAGTTGTACACGACTAAGCGACTTTCACTTTAAGTGAGATCTTACAGCATCTGCTATTCTCTGCCTGACTTATTTCACTTAGCATAATGGCCTCAAGGTTTATACGTGTGTGCATGTATCTCACATCTTTGTCCATTCATCCACTGATGGCCACTCAGGTTGTTTCTGTATCTTGGCTATTTTGAACAATTGAATAATGTTGCAACGAACATAAGCGTACAGATATCTCTTTGAGATCCTAAGTTCATTTTCTTTGGATATATACCCAGAAATGTTATTGCTGGATCAAGGGGTAGCCATATTTTCAATTTTTTGAGGAACCTCCATTTGTTTTTGAGGAACCTCCAAATGTCTATTCTGGTCCTCTCACCATTTTTTTTTAGTATTGTTTATTTTTCATTAGGATTTCCTGGGTGCCTCAGATAGTAAAGAATCTGTCTGCAGTGCAGGAGGTCTGGGTTCCATCCCTGGATTGGGAAGATACCCTGGAGAAGGGAATGGCAACCCACTCCAGTATTCTTGACTGAAGAATTTCAGGGTCAGAGGAGCCTGATAGGCTACAGTCCATGGGATTGCAAAGAGTTGGCACGACTGAATAACTAACATTTATTTTCAATCATTGAGTTGTATAAATTCTTTATATATTTTGGTTATTAACCACTTATTAGATATGAGGTTTGAATATGTTTCTCCTATTCCTTAGATTGCCTTTTCATTTTGTTGATCAATTCTTTGTGTGCAGCAGATTTTTAGCTTGATGTAAGTCTGGCTTATTTACTTTTGCTTTTGTTACTTGTGCTTTTGGTATGATATTCTCAAAATCATGACAAGGTCAAGGAAATTTTTTCATATGTTTTCTCCTAGGAGTTTTATGATTTCAGGTTTATGGCCAAGTCAAATTCATTTTGAGTTAATTTTTGTGAATCTGTAAGGTAAGAGTCCAATTTCATTCTTCTGCATGTGATTACAAGTTTCCCCAGCAACATTTATTAAAAAGACTATCTTTTTCCACTTTGACTATTCAAGGTCTTTGTGGTTTCACATGAATTTTGGGATTTTTTTTTCTATTTCTGTGAATAATGTCATTGGCATTTTGATAGACATTGAATTGAATCCATTTATGACTTTGGCTAATATGGACATTTAAACAATTTTAATTATATTGATCTAGCAACATAAGTACCTTTCACTTTCTTTCATCTAATTTGAAATATTCAGTGTAGAGATCTCTTGACATCTTTGGTTAAATTTCAGTTCAGTCAGTTCAGTTCAGTCACTCAGTTGTGTCCGACTGTTTGCCACCCCATGGACTGCAGCACGCCAGGCCTCCCTGTCCATCACCAACTCCCGGAGTTTACTCAAACTCATGTCCATTGAGTCAGTGATGCCATCCAACCATCTCATTCTCTGTCATCCCCTTCTCCTCCCATCTTTCCAGCATCAGGGTCTTTTCAGATGAGTCAGTTCTTCACATCAGGTGGCCAAAGTATTGGAGTTTCAGCTTCAGCATGAGTCCTTCCAATGAATATTCAGGACTGATTTCCTTTAGGATGAACTGGATATCTCCTTGCTGTCCAAGGGACTCTCCAGAGTCTTCTCCAACATCACAGTTCAAAAACATCAATTCTTTGGCTCTCAGCTTTCTTTATAGTCCAACTCTCACATCCATACACGACTATTGGAAAAACCACACAGCTTTGAATAGTCGGATCTTTGTTGGCAAAGTAATGTCGGCAAAGAAGCTCTTTAGTTCTTCGAAAGTTGGTTAAATTTATCAATAAGTATTTTATTAGCTTTTCTTTATAATTATCAAGTGTATGTTAGTCATTGTTTCTGATCATAATGAGACTCCGTATCTTAATAAGTTAATCAGATGATTTTATGCATATTGAAGTTTGAGAAAAACTGCTGTTGGGAAGAACACGATAAATGACTTTGGATCCCTGATAGCTCAGCTGGTAAAGAATCTGCCTGCAATGCGGGATACCCATGTTTGATCCCTGGGTTGGGAAGATCTCCTGAAGAAGGGAACAGCTACTCACTCCAGTATTCCTGGGGAACTCCGTGGACTGTCCATGGGGTCCTAAAGAGTCAGACATGACTGAGCAGCTTTCATTTCACTTCAGCCTTTTGGAAAACAATGTACACGTTAGGCTTTAGATCTTCTCTCTTTCAATCACAATAATTTTCCCTCTTTGTTCTCAAAAAATAAATGATGACTCCATTTATTTCAATTTATTTTCTTTTCAAGCCATAGATTATTGTGGGAAAGGGAGTCAATCTTTTTGGAAAAGAAAGGATTCACCTCTTCCAATATTTCTGGAGTCATGACAGCTGGATCATTATTGCTGCAGACTCCAAACTCTGTTACTCCCTGAATTCCAGGCAGAACAGATTCACCCTGCCTTTTTGGTAAGGGTGTTGGAACTCTCCCAATAAATGAATACTTTTGATGTCAAGAACATACAGAGAGAACAGAGTTTCACTTTTTATAACTTATGTTCATAGAGATTTTCATTCATTGTTGACTATTTGGGAAGTTTTTGAGATTATGACTGGGGTGCTGACAATGTTCCCTTTTTAAATATGAGTTATATAGTCTCTCCTGTTTTTTTTTTTTTTTTCCTTATATGTGGGTTCCAGGAAATGAGATAAAATTTTAGTCAGTAAATGTGGTTACTTGTTTAAAGCTTAGGAACATTTTATAGGCTCCAAAGTATTGTTTAAAATGAAGCTTATATTACTCTCTAAATTTCAAATTTTGTGTTAATTGAGAGTTGCTAATTTATGAATCATTCATTTTAATAAGCGGTACTATTCCCATCCATGTCACTATAGTATAATTCTTGGATCTATATCCATTAAATTGAGTATAGTTATAGAAAATGATCTAAAATAAATATTGCCAAATGTAACAAAGTTGTACAAAGGGAAAAAATTGACTGCTTCCTTAGTAATTTTTTCAAAATATTTAGTTAATATTTCCAGAATAAATACCAATTTTCAAAATTTAGTATCTTGGCCTCTTTAAAATCACATCATATTAAATTTGATTTGATTCATTTGGTCATTTGAAACGTAACCTCCAAAAGCTACAATTCTGACATAATTTCAGAAGTTTTTGGCCAAATGAAATAAAAAGAAAAAAAAATCTAAAAGAAAATTGAAAGGCGAAAAAAGCTTCATAATTTTGGAGACTAATATTTTTGAATTAACAAAAGCCTACAGTCATTTTAAAAGTTATATATACATTTCTTGAAACATTATAGATCAAATTATTTAACATTAATTTTAAAGGTTGATTTTGACAGGTTTCTTTTATTATGTTTATGGAGACTTTAACACATTTTCTAAATCATAGCTCTCATCAAATGAGTGATAGCTTTATTTCAATATTTTTCAGAAAAAGCCAGGGTCTACAAATGACATAGGTTTCTATGTCACTGCCTATAATCTCCTATGCTTTTGTTCACTAAGTAAATGAGGACAAGAATGTACAGTGGGTCGGTCCCATTGAATTGGGCAAAATGGTGGGAGGAAGTTATATTTTCACTCTAAACTTACATCAAAGTCATAAGGTCTTCTGTTCTAATAAAGTCTTTAATTATGCAGCTAGGGGTTATTAAACTTTTAAAAGAACATTAACACATTTTTTCCTGAATATGAAAATAATGCAAATTCATTTTAGTCACTTAGGAAATTTTACAAAAGCATAAAGTAAGAACTAATAAAAATTACTTGCTCTTCCATATCTAGGGGTGGTAAATACCAACATTTGGTGTCTATTTTACTAATCTTGTTTTCCTTTTGGAATTATATTACATACATGCTTTGTACCTGGCTGTTGATTGATAGGTAATAAAAATTAACTTACTTTTATTTTGAAATATATAATTAAAAAATAAAATCTATCTAAGATAAAAATTAAAATATAGTATATAATAAAAATACGTCAAAGTCTTCAAAATATTTCCACTTTTAGAGGTAACCAGGGTAATCAGAGTTAATAATTTGATCCGCATAGGTGAATTTTCTTTTATGTATTTAAGGTATGTTATGAATGCTATATAAAATAGTTGTTCATTATTCCATAGTATAATTGGAGCATAGTCTAACTTTGATAATCCATATTAGTTTATTTACAAATGTTCCCTATTAAAAGCATGCTGCAGTGAATATATATGCACATATATCTTGCATTGACTATGCTAAAGCCTTTGAGTGTGTGGACCACAAAAAAACCTGTGGAAAATTCTTAAAGAAATGGGAATACCAGACCACCTTACCTGACTCCTGAGAAACCTGTATGCAGGTCAAGAAGCAACAGTTAGAACTGGACATGGAACAACAGACTTTCCCGATTCAAAATTGGGAAAGGAGTACATCAAGGAGTATGTCACCCTGCTTATTTAACTTCTATGCAGAGTACATCGTGCGAAATGCCAGCCTGGATGAAGTACAGGCTGCAATCAAGATTACTGGGAGAAATATCAATAACCTCAGATACGGAGATAACACGATCCTTTTGGCACAAAGTGAAGAGGAACTAAAGAGCCTCTTGATGAAGGTGAAAGAGAGTGAAAAAGTTGGCTTAAAACTCAGCATTTTAAACACTAAGGTCATGACATCCATTCCCATTACTTCACAGCAAATGGATGGGGAAACATTGGAGACAGTGACAGACTTTATTTTCTTGGGTTTCAAAATCACTGCAGATGGTTACTGAAGCCATAAAATTAAAAGACGCTTTCTCCTTGGAAGAAAAGCTATGGCAAACCTACACAGTGTATTAAAAAGCAGAGACATTACTTTGTCAAGATATGCCTGTATAGTCAATCTGTTGGGTTTTTTTTTTTTTTTTTAATGGTTTTTCCAGGAGTCATGTATGGATGTGAGAGTTGGATCATAAAGAATGCTGTGTGCCAAAGAACTGACACCTTCAAACTGTAGTGTTGGAGAAGACTCTTGAGAGTCCCTTGGGTGCAAGGAGATCAAACCATTCAATCCTAAAGCAAATCAACCCTGAATATTCACTGGAAGGACTGATGCTGAAGCTGAAGCTCCAATACTTTGGCCAACTGATTCGAAGAGCTGACTCATTGTAAAAGACTCCGATGCCGGGAAAGATTGAAGGTGGGAGGAGAAGGGGGCAGCAGGGGATGAGGTGGTTGGATGGCATCACTGACTTAATGGAAATGAGTTTGAGCAGACTACTGGAGATAGTTAAAGACAGGGAAGCCTGGCTGGGAAGTCCATGGGGCTGCAAACAGTTGCACACGCCTGAGCAACTGAACAACAATATCTTTTCTTACAAACATAAAGAGTACTTTAGGCATTTCTGGAGGATTTCCTCGAGATAGGATTTCTAGTTTAATAGGTAAAGATACTTTATAGTTTGGTACTTTTATATTTTTATACATTTTTCTCTAAAATGTTCCTGGCCATTTCATTTACACACCACCATGTTTGAAAACATTAGATGCCTTGCTAATGCTGGAAATCATTTTTGTGTTTGCCAATATCATAGAAAACTTGAATTTCAATTTTGTTTCAATTCATCAGGCTATTATTATGATTTATCAGTGAATTTTTCATATGCTTATTAAAAATTGCATTTTAAAAAAATTTAAAAAATAAAAATTACATTTTTTCTTCTTTTGGGAATTGTTTTTTCTTTTGCCTCAATTTTCTCTCAGATTTCTTTTTTCTTACTGATTTGTAAAAACTCTTAATCTATTACCTGTGTTGAAAATATTTTCTCTCAGTATATACTCTAAGTTTGTTCTTGGCATCTTTAATGGACATGCGTTTAATTTTTATTCTATAGTATGTTTTCAAGCAGCTATTTTTATAAATAATAGTATTAACCTATATCTATATAACATTCCTCATGTATCAAGCAATATTTTGAATGTTTTATAAATAGTATTGTTTTTAGCACTCATTGCAGCCAAGTGGGAGAAGGCAATGGCAACCCACTCCAGTACTCTTGCCTGGAAAATCCCATGGATGGAGGAGCCTGGTAGGCTGCAGTCCATGGGGTCGCGAAGAGTCAGACAGGACTGAGTGACTTCACTTTTCACTTTCATGCATTGGAGAAGGAAATGGCAACCCACTCCAGTGTTCTTGCCTGGAGAATCCCAGGGACAGGGGAGCCTGGTGGACTGCCATCTGTGGGGTTGCACAGAGTCGGACATGACTGAACAGCAGCAGCTAAGTGAGTTTCTATTGTTATGATTTTTATTATTGCCATTATAAAAATGAGGAAAATGAGGCATAAGGGAGTCAACACCACAAGTGAATGCCAGTAGCAAAAATACGACATGAATCTAGACTTTTGGCTCCAGACCTTTGCTCTCTATCACATCATCTCTCATAAAGGAACCCTATGTTCCTAGTTATTCCTAGAGTAGTGGGATTTTATAGAATACATCACAAAAGCTATGAGTATGCCAAGACTGGCTTTATGTGAAGATGGACAATGAACTGTACATGTGGGGATATCCATAGATGGCTTTCTCCCAAGCAAAGTCTTCTAGCATCCCTATTCTCTCATCTATTGAATGAAATCTTAAAATCAATGCTTTTCTTCAAACTTTCAGGGTTCTTAAGATTATTTTAAAAAACTAATGAAATGTGTTAATAAAGATAATGCTGTAAATATTCATTCAGGCCCAAGGCGTGACATCAGCAAGATGAAAGACTAGAAAGTCCCAGCCTTTGTCCCCATAGAAATGCTGGTTTAACAAGATCATACGGACCAACACACCTTTATGAAAATTCCAGAATCCATTTAAGAAATTTCAGTGTGAACGCAAAGCCTGGAACAGCTACATTGAAGTGGTTAAGAAAAGCAATTTCACATAAGCTACATCAAGCCCTCTCCTAAGACTGCACAGTTCAGTGCTAGAAGAGAACGTCCCAGTCCACAACCTTTCCTTCGGGGTGGAAATTAGAGAGTGGGGAATGCCACCAACATTCCAACTTTTTGTTGGATTGCCCGAGGAAATTGCTTCTGTCTGGACTCACTCACAGTGCTGACAGAACCAGAATAGATTGGATTCCTGTGAACCACTGAGGACAAAGGAAAGTACCAGGTGGCTACTTAAACAGATGAAAGAATACAGATAAACAGAGCACCTTTCAACAGATAAATGCATAATGAAAGTATGGTGAAAGTGAAAGTCACTCAGTTGTGTCTGACTCTTTGTGACCCCATGGACTATACTGTTCATGGAATCCTTCAGGCCAGAATACTGAAGTGGGTAGCCTTCTTTCCCTTCTCCAGGGGATCTTCCCAACCCGGGGATCGAACCCAGGTCTCCTGCATTACGGGCGGATTCTTTACCAGCTGAGCCACAAGGGAAGCCCAAGAATACTGGAGTGGGTAGCCTACCCCTTCTCCAGCAGCTCTTCCAGACCCAGGAATCAAACCGTGGTCTCCTGCATTGCAGGAAGATTCTTTAGCAACAAAGCTATCAGGGAAGCCCTGAAATTATTTTTTAATGGTTGAATAATATTCTATTCTTCATGTGCATACATTTATACATTGAAAGTATGGTATACGCAACATATAAATGTGTATACAAAAAGGATGGAATATTATTCAGCCATAAAGATGGGAATTCTTTCATATTTTACAACATGGATAAACCTTGAGGACATTACAGTAAGTGAAGAAATCAGTTACAGAGGAACACACTGTATATGATTCCACTTATATGAAGTACCTAAAATAGTTCCACACAGAGAAACATAAAGTAGAAAAGTGGTTGCCAGAGATTCAGGAGAGGGGAGGATCTAAGAGAATTGCTGTTAAATGGGCTTAGATTTTTAGTCATGGGAGATTGAAAATTCTAGAGATCTGCCATACAAGTTATGCTTACAGTTAAAGAGTCTGTACTGTACACAAACATTCGTTAAGACAGTAGATCTCATATCATATAGTTTTTATCATAATGAAATATATTAATCTATGTCTATACTTTTGGTGGCTATGTTTGAGATAACTTCCCCAGAACAAGAATCCATTTATACAGTCGATAGAGGGAGGATGAGGGAACTGAAACGCTTAGGGACTTGGGAAGTTTGCCCAGCAGAGCCTAAAAAGGTAAGACCTGGAACATCCACTTGGAGGCTCTGCTTTTGTCATATTTTGCCAGACAAGAGTTCTCTGATTTCCACAAAATGATTGAAGTTCATGGGCTCATCACTTAAGTGGATCAATGTAGATACTCTGAGTAATTCAGAGTTACACACCAATTTATTCCCTTCACTTTGCATGGCTTATTGATCAAATTAAATATCCAACCACCAAATTTCCTCCTCATTTTATAACCTATATACAGGCCAACTGCATATGCCTATTTCAATGATGCTATGGTTTTATAGACATGGGAAGTAAGCTATTAATTTAATTAAAATAATGGCATTAATTAGCAACTTAACTATAATTTACATATAAATATATGTATTAAACCTCATTTACTTTTTTAAAATATTTTTTTGATGTCAACCATTTTTAAAATCTTGATTGAATTTTTTAAAATATTGCTTCTATTTTATGTTTTGAGTTTTTGGCCAAAAGGCATGTGGGATCTTATTCCTCAATCAGGGATTGAATTCACACCTCCTGCATTGGAAGGCAAAGTCTTAATCACAGGACTGCCAGAGAAGTGCAAACTCATTTACGTTTGATGGTAAATGTTCAAAATACAATCTCCTCTATTTCAGACAAAGTATCACTCATTCTGCTACAACTTTTTACCTTTTCTTCCAAATATTTTTGTTGATGCAGACTAGCATATAGATTTAGTATTCTTCTCCAAAAGAATCATTAAGTATTTCTGTCATATTTTATATAGTCCTAAAAATTATAGTTCACAAAATTATTGTTTCTTCAAAGATTTGTGATGTTTTAAAAACTGCCATCTAGCATAAGAAGTTTAAAAGGGAAAATAACCAACTACTTAAAAAGTTAAGGTTTTTCAAACTAATTCAGTTATGTTATTTAGTGTATCGATGAAGCAGATTAAAACTGCATTGACTCAGAATATTAATAGATTGCACACTTTATTCTTTTACCTTAATATCTGAATTATTCTTTAAAGTCACCAGACAGCTATCAATTCACTTTTAAGTGGTGAGAACTACTTAGCAAAAGATTATCTGACAATATCAAGTTGTATAGTTTTTCATCTTTATTACTTCAAGAAGAAAAGAACCATGAAGATAATACAAAGGTAGAGTATTTAAATTTGATATACTAAAAATGTCACTTTTAAGTTTAAATCTAATTTTGTAGTAATTTTACACATTTAATATGCTATCATATGGTTATAGTATATATTAATTTGCTACCTATATTTTTAAAAAAGGAAAATTAAAATAATAATTTAAAACCACTGTCTTGCAAACAGGTGGATTTTCTTCCTCCTTCCACATTTTTATAAATTTTTATGCTCCTTACACATGAAAAGTGTATTGTCACAAAATTTTCTTTTCTGTGATGGTTGCTTAAATGCAAGTAGTGTTAAGCAACTGTCAGAGAAAAGAAATTTGGTAGTGTTCTGGAGTTACTTAGATTTTGCCTTTTTTAAGTATTATTCCTAAAAATAGGCTTAATTTTGAAAAACTGAAGAGGGTTTAGAGAGAGCAGAGACAGTTGGACCATGGCCATCTTCATCTGCAATTAAAAATCATGCAAGAGGACATTCTGTATAATAATTTTGCAGAAATATACATACAAAGTATTTAAGGCTGGGAGGGACTTTAAGCAGTCATCCAGTCCAATATGGGAATACATATTTATGAACATGAAACACATGCATGTGCTCTCTGCAGGCTCGGGGCGGCCAGGTTATTTCAGCTTTGGAATGCACTCCCTAGGATTTAAGTTGAGCTGGACCACCCACAAAAGCAAGGCCACCCAAGGGAAAATCTGAGACCTGGGTAAGCAGAGCTGTCAGGCATGCCTTGTGAGAGCAGCTGGCCATCCCAGCACCTGCTGCCCAGCTCCAGACGGCAGGGGCTGAGGCCCCCTGGGCCCAGCTGCTTTCAGAATGGGCACGCACACAGACCACTGCCACTTGGGCATCTGTCCGCTCACTATATTTGGTGGAGAAAGTTTGGCAGGGAGTTGTGTGGTCTACCAACTAAAATTTAGGCTGATTAGTCACAAACCGGAGTCATAAAACCATAGGACTGGAAGGACTCTCCCATGAAGGAGGTCTCTCAAATTTCCTGTGAATTAAAAAAACACGGGGAGCTTCCTGAGAACGCTGATTCCAGATTCCATACCTTGGAGTCCGATTCAGTGGGTCTGTGAACTCTATGCCGTCTGTATTCCTTAGTAAGACCTTGAGGTCAATACAGATAATATATTAAACTAATATAGATGAACCAAAGTTTCCACTCCAAGAATTTGAATAAATATCACAGTTTATGACTAATCCATCACTTGGGAGCTATGTTAAAACTAAATATTACTAATCCTTATCTTATTTACTCAAAAGTTAGAGAGTGTGAGAATTTACCTGAAATTGGGAATTCACCATTTAATCAGTCATTAAATATACGGGATCATCAAAATGATTGTTTTAATATTTCTTACCAATTAAATGAAGGGCATGAGTCTTACCATAAAGTAAAAAAAATATTATTTGCACATATATAAAATTCTTATATGAGCTCCCTTGATGGCTCAGTGGTAAAGAATCTGCCTGCCAGTGTAGGAGATATGCATTTGATCTCTGAGCTGGGAAGATTCCCCTGGAGAAGTAAATGGTAACTCACTCCAGCGTTCTTGCCTAGGAAATCCTGTGGCCAGAGGAGCCTGGTGGGCTACAGTCCCTGGGGTTGCAAAAGAGTCATACACAACTAAACAACTAAACAACAGCAACTCTTATATAATTCCTCTATTTTTTTCCTTGAAGCAAAAAATAATCACCTTATGAAATTATAGGGATGAAGGTGTCAACTTCATCAAAAAATCTCTTTAAATTCCTTTTTCTCAGTTTGAAGTATATCAAAAGTTTAAGGATATGAAATGGAAATCTGCCTTCATAATATAATTTAAGATATAGCAAATTAGACAGTTCTATTAAGAAACTGGATATTTCTGTGTGGCCCAAAAGGGAAATATAGATATTTTGCACTAGTTTCTTTAACGAGAAAAGCATAACAGGTATGCTGACCCTGTCATAATTTCAGGATGTAGTCTGCCTGAGCATG
This sequence comes from Cervus canadensis, assembly GCF_019320065.1. Classification (NCBI taxonomy): domain Eukaryota; kingdom Metazoa; phylum Chordata; class Mammalia; order Artiodactyla; family Cervidae; genus Cervus; species Cervus canadensis. The sequence continues at coordinate 13,049,766 of NC_057389.1, forward strand.
AGTATTTCTGGGAAGCTGTTTGGAACACTTCCACTCTTGCCTGAGGTTTTTACCTGGGCAGAATGTCTGTGAACCATTCCAAATTATACTCATATGAATTTTATTTTTCAAGAGACTTTTATTAGAGTTTTAAAGTGTGAAGCAATAAGATCTACTTCATCTAACATGGTAGTAATTGAGCTTTGTAATAATCCAATATCATGCTTTTTCAAGTAGGAATGAAGAACAGGTATATGTAACTTTCATCTCAGTAAATGTAAGCTAATCCAGAAAAGAGCAAGTGAAAACCTTCAAGCTTTAATTATGTGTGTGTGTGTGCCTGTGTGTGTGTTTTCCTGTCAGGCAAGTAAAATATTTTAATCAATTTAAGTACATTTTTTTAGTTTATTAAATGTTTTAAATGGCTTTGGCGTATATACTTGGCAAGTTTTAGAAAAGTGTGTTCAGCTAGTTAGTAGTTTCCTTCTCATAAATTTCACCACAATGGCATCCTATATATTTGCCTCACTACTTTTAGGTAGCTGGAATTTATCTACTGTTTCATCTAATAGTGTGTGCCCTATCACATACCTACATACATATATAAAACACACACAGTACATACACACACACTCCTGTGAGTATGAACATACATTTGGAAGACTCTATTCCTTTTTATTCTCCTTTTTCTTGTGACTATAACAGAATATTTTCTGGTTCCTGCTTTGGAGAAAAGAGTAGAATTGAAATCCTGGAATCAGCCAGGTCTGAACTGGATTTTAAAATGTCTCTGCCGTATGGAAACATGAAACAATTGACATTCCAGTTTCCAGAGCCTTTGAGTGAGGGGTGTACTGTTTACGCAGAGGAGGGGGTGGTAGAGAAAGAGAAAGGAGTATTTCTCCAGAATTAATGAAGTTTATTGAGGCCCACTTATCAGGTCTATACTTTTGCCAAATACTCCAAAACATACACATGGAGATACATTAGTGAACTTTTGAGTTGGTGAAGACATAGATGTTTTGGAAAAGTGGAAGTTCTGCACCTCTCTTCCTACAGAGAATATTGGAAAGAACTTAAGACTTTAAGTCAAAAGCAATTTGAATCAGAGTTCTGATTATAATTCTTACCTTAGAAAACTCTCTAAGTTTCAGTTCCTTGCTTATAAAATTGGAAAAGTGACACTTGTCATACCTACTTTAGAATCTTTGAGAGTCTCAAGTAAGATAGTGTATTTGAACATTGTTGTAACCTGGGAAACTTTATAGAAATGTATGGTGCTTTCTTTATTTTGGTCTCCTCTTGATGTTGACAACTATTTCACCCTAACTATGACAGCAAAGCTATCAATCATTGTGAATTTTTTCTACTTGCATTACTTAAAAATTCACCAATGAAGAGATTTCAAACTCTTCGTCAAAGCTCCCAACACCTGAGTAAACCTGTCAAACTGTCTCCTTTGCACATCACCTCTGAACTTCTCTGACCTAAAGTGCCAGAATATTTTGATGCTTGAATATCCATCAGGAGAGACTCTAAATTTTTATTCTCTCCATTCATTCGCTAAATTGAATCCCACCTAAATCTTATTTTTATCTCTTTTCTTGAACTTCTGACCTCATCTTGAACTGATGCAACCTCTACGTCTGTTGCATTATAAAAGAAGTTTCATTATTTTGTCTTACAGACTAACCACTCTCTAGTTTGATTTTCTGCACTATTTCTCAGATGTCCTTTTTAATTTTTGTTTTAGGTAAAAACTTAATATGGTTGTGTCACATTTCATTGAGAAATCATCTATGTTTTAGGCTAATCGATTCTAATTAATTAAATTAATCTCTAATTAAAGAAGCTTTCACTTTATCTCCCTATTTGCTGCTGCTGCTGCTAAGTTGCTTCAGCCATGTCCAACTCTGTGTGACCCCATAGACAGTAGCCCACCAGGTCCCCCGTCCCCGGGATTTTCCAGGCAAGAGTACTGGAGTGGGTTGCCATTGCCTTCTCTGCTTCCTATTTGAGGCTTTTACTTTTTTATGAAGAATGTAAGAAAACAAACAGACTTATCAAATTTTTGTAATTGTTCAAATGATCTCGCAGCAAAGGAATGGTGTAAACATGTTTGTGGTAGAATTCAAATCATGATGAAGATATCTGTCATGTCAAAACCCTCTAATGTGGAAGATGTCAAGCCATGTAGAATTTCACAAATGTAAGGAGCAAAGTGCAGTATAATGGAGTCCTACTGCCCAAGAGTAATTTTTGTTCAAGCATTATATGATCTTAAGAATATAAAATATATAGAAATTTCCTATTGAGGTTATAGAGTGAATAGTGGAATCTGAGTCCTTAATGTACCAGTTCTTTTGTTCCCCCAGAAAAGGATAACTTAGAAATTTATTGTCCTTTGTACCATTTGGATACAACATGCTACCGTGTACATTCATTAAACACTTTGGGCAGAGGAGAGAATATGTCCTGAGAACAATATTTTTAGAGCCAGAAATTAATGTTCTTCAGTAAAGACAAAGATGTTGAGTAAAATACATGATTTTCTAAAAATATGAGCTGCTGATAGCATTTTACCCCTTTCTACCATCCCATGCTAACTTCTTGTTACTTAAAAAACATGTAGCTAGCACAGTATAATCTGTGCTTGAATATTGTGGAGTCAATGTGCATTAAACTCAGAATAGCATTGACCTGTTTGATTCCAATGACAAAATTTTTTTTTGTCATTTTTTTGTCATTTTGTCAAATTTTTGTTTTTTCTTATTGTTCTGATGGAAGACAATTAACTAGGAATCTTGAAATCCTTTTTTCACTGGATCAGAAAATAAAATTTTCACTGGTCATAGAAGTCAGAATTGGAGCTGATCCCTTTCTCCCACTTCACTTGTTGAGTAGTCTTCATCATTGCAGCTTTCTTCAATTTTTATTGTACCAACAATAAAAATAACATTTGAATTTATTACTTTGTACTGGACACCGTGCTATATGTTTTACATTTTGCCCTGACAATAATTCATTGAGATTGGTACTATGATTAGTTCCATTTGTGTAATAGGAACCCTGGAATTATGAAGTTCAAATAAATACATTTTTGAGAATCTCACAGCTAGGAAACGGTGTAGCTGGAATTCAAACTCAGGTCTTGGACGCCAGGAAAATTAAATTGAGGCAAGAATGACATAATGGGTCAAAGGAAGCCACCAATAACTAAAATAGAATATAAGAAAGAGACTTGGAGGCTGACTGTTCTGGAAAACAAAACAAAATAAAACAAAGAAAATAAGACCGAGTCTTTAACTTCATTTTTATAATAGATCTACTTATTTCCTATAATAATTGAAGGAGTCAGTGAAGAGCAAGGAAAGTGTATTAGAGAAACATAGAACCATGTCTTTAGAAAAAGCACCACACACAGTGACGTCTACCATGGGAGGCCGTAGAATTTCCTGCACTGATGTATATAAAGGAAATAGAAGACAGTTTTCTAGGCTTGAAATTTTAGAGATTCATGTAGAGACGAGGTCCCGTACTGTTCTGGGATTCTCCCAGTGAAAGATAGTCACCGGAGGGATCAAATAAGGCTGACGAAGGCAGCTGCATGGACTAGAATTTTTGGTCTTCAATATGAAGTTGTAAATACGGTAATATTTGTCCAGAAGATTTAACTAAGGCCAAAAATAATGACATATGGGGCAAAAGGAAGGCAACAGTAACTAAAATAGGAGCTCAGAGTCTAACCACACTGGCCTGAACATTGGTGAGAACTTGAGAACCCTCCAAAATACAATAAAGAGTGGCCCCACCATAGTGCTGTGTAAGCTGTTCCGTGGATGAAAGCCATTCTTAATGAACTCTGTTCCATAAATGGAAATTGAGCCTTGAACAGGCTTCTCTGCCTCCTATGAGATAGGTGGAATATTAGAACTCTTGATCCAAAACAGAGGTATACTTAAGAAATATCTTCCTTAAGAAGTGGTAATTAACAAGTCCAGTCAACAATTTTAAAGAATACATTCAATTAATGGAACTATTGTTGGGGAAATTTAGTGCAAATTTTTGAGAAATTTAAATGCTAGTCACTTTATTTTAGTACTAGTATTAATCTGTTTTATCTACAAGAAATCTAACAGTTTTAAGAAATCATTTGTTTTCATCTAGTTGTTTTTTTTTTAACACCAAAAATATTTTGTATTGGAGTATGGCCAATTAATAATGTTGTGATAGTTTCATCAAGGTATTTAAACTGCTTTTAGGCTTACAGAACTGTTTGATTCCAGCAACTAATTTTTCACACATTGTGCTTGAAATCTTCAAGGGAATGTATTCTATTACAGAAGAAATAGAGGTCTGAGAAACAGAAGGTGTCCAATCGAGCCGGGCTTTCTCTCCTAATTTGAACATGTGGTAATAGGTGAATTATGTCATCTCCTGAGACTAATTTTCCATTTATGAAAAAGTCAGGGTTATTATTAGATGACCTCTGAGGCATGTTACATCTCAAAGATTTTATAACATTCTCAACTGTTATTCATTAGTTGAAAGTTAATTTGACTAGGTAAGCTTTCTGCTTGATATAAAGAACATTATTATCTCCAAGAATATTAAAATTATTTGAAAATCTCACATAATAAATTTGATGCCTATTACTAATCTCCACTACTTTGGCCACCTGATGTGAAGAGCTGACTCATTAGAAAAGACACTGATGCTTGGAAAGTTTGAAGGCAGGAGAAGAAGGGGACGACAGAGGATGAGATGGTTGGATGGCATCACTGACACAATGGACTTGGAGTTTGAGCAAGCTCTGGGAGTTGGATAAGGACAGGGAAGCCTGGCGTGCTGCAGTCCATGGGGTCACAAAGAGTCAGACACAACTGAGAGACTGAACAAACAACATTAATTAGTAGATGTGTGTGTATGTGTTAGCTCCTCAGTTGTATCCAACTCTTTGTGACCCCATCAAGGGCAGCCTGCCAGGCTCCTCTGTCCATGGGATTTTCCAAGCAAGAATATTGGAATGGGTTGCCGTTTCCTTTTCCAGGAGAACTTTCCCACCCAGGGATTGAACCCAGGTCTCCCCCATTGCTAGAAGACTCCCATTATTAATTGTTCTTGGTGGCTACAGTGAGTTTCAAAGGATAGAACTGGAAACCACAACAAATAGATACATTGGCATATTTAACCACCAACTCTGTTGATATTGGGCTTTCCTTGTGGCTCAACTGGTAAAGAATCTGCCTGCAATGCAGGAGATCTGGGTTTGATCCCGGGGTTGGGAAGATCCCCTGGAGAAGGGAAAGGCTACACACTCCAGTATTCTGGCCTGGAGAATCCCATGGTCTGTATAGTCCATTGGGTTGCAACGAGTCGGACACAACTGAGTGACGTTCACTTTCACTTTTCACTTTCTGTTGATATTTATCTTTGTAAATTCGCATTAATTGGGATACCTGTTCAGAATATTAGAAACTACTATGTAACCCTGTGGAAAGAAATGAGAGAAGGAAACTCACTGTTACATTAATTGGAATCAGTGTTACCAGTTGCATAAACATGCTGTGGTCAATAATTTTAGTCCCAGCTGGAAAATAAATTGAGAGAGTAAATTGAGCAGTTGATTGTCCTAAGGTAGCTTATTGTCCTCATGTAAACAAGCATTAACTGATTTTTTTCCTGTGTCACTAATTCTCAAATGTGGCTGTACATTGCTATCACCTTGGAACTTGGAAAAATCTCTAACTCCAGATGTGCTTCATAAAATTAAATAAAATTTCTAGACATGGGGTCTAAGCAATGAATATAAGTGAGATGATACCTCTTTGAGATTCTGCTTCATTTCCTTTCGATATGTACCTGGAAGTGGGATATAATAGTTCTATTTTTAATTTTTTGAGGAACCTCCATATAGTTTTTCACAGTGGCTGTACCAATTTACATTGCCACCAATAGTGCATAAGGGTTTTCTTTTCTCCACATCCTTGAAACATTCATCTCTTGTCTTTTTCATGATAGTATTCTAACAGATGAGAGGTAATATCTCATTGTGGTTTTGATTGTATTTCCCTGATGATTAGTATTGTTGAGCACTTCCTCAGGTACCTACCTGCTATATGTATGCCTTTTATTTGACCGATTTTTTCTTCCATTTGATCTAGCCTGCTAGTGATTTCTGTTTGGAGTTTTCTTATAGTTTCTATCTCTTTGTTAAAATCCTTGTTTTGTTTATGCATCGTTTTCCTGACATGAGGGATCATCTTTATGACTCTCATTTTGAACTCTGTAAGGCAAATTACTACCTCTGTTTCATTAAGTTCTGTTTTTTGGAATTTTTTTGCTATTGTTTTGGAAACATTCCTCTGTTTTTTCACTTTCCTTTCAACTCTGTGTTGTTTTCTACTCATGAGATAAAACAGCCACTTTTCTGTGTCTTGATAGGGTGGTCTCGTGTAGGAGATGAACCTTGTTGTTCAGCCTAGCCCTAACCCTTGGTTGTCTCCTAAACGGTTGTGATTGTCCAAGATTCCTTCCTTGCTTTTGTGGCTCTAGTATGTTGAGGATGTGCCAAGACCTGCCAGTATTCCAAAGGGGAGGATCCCAGTCAGCACCTTGACGTAGGCTGATGGAAATTTGGCCCTCAGGAAAGAGCTGGGAGAGCAAATAGTTAGGGCCCTTCCCGGGAGAGACTGGGAGATGGGTGGTTATTAGTGTCCATATGGGTGATGTAGGTAATTTCTCATTTGCTCAATGCATAGGAGTTGCTCTGCTAGTTTCTAGATTTCTTTTAGAAGAATTTTCTATATGTGTAGCTGTAGGTTCCATGTGTCTTTTGGAGGAGGTAAGTTCAGGAAGCTCCCATGTTTCCTTCTTGGATCAGAACTGATTTTCAGCCAATGAGCTTTGCTTTCTCTCCAAAAGATGATCACTTCTATTTCTACTTCCTCTAAATGCAAGTCCAAAGTTTAGTTAAATCAAATAAATAGAAAAATGTAATACTAACTCTCACGAAATTGTACCTTTTCTTGACAAGTGGGGACTGTGACTTTTATATTTAATCATTTCTTTATTTCCCATTTTTACTGTATCCAAAGAATCCTTGTCATCATTCATAAGCTTTCATTTCCCTGGATTTTCAGTCTTCTAATCCCGTTAGGAGACTGTGCTCTGAGATTCTGCTTTTTACAACTATATATATATTTTTAAATTATATTGAATATAAAGTTTAAAAAATTTTTCTAATACATTACTCATGAGTATTTAAACTCTTTCATTTTGACTTTGCATTATATATTTCCTCTGTAAGAATACTGGATCATTTCATTCTACAATAACATAATAGCATCTTTTCATAATTAACTAAAGCAAATTTATCTTTATTTTACACAACCTCTTCAGGCATACTCTATCCATTCAGATTTTACAATTTTGTTTTATTTTCTTCTTTCCATTATTAATGAATGACATTATGTTTATTTTTTTAGATAAGGTAGTGTTTTTGGCAAGCTTTACTTTTGGTCTTATTCTCAAGGAAAATTGTACTTTTTAATATTTATTTCTCCAGCTTTTCATTGTTTTAAAAAATCAGAATTCACAACATTCTTTTTGGGTTTATAAATATTTGAAAACAGAAAGTAAGGATAAATACTAGATCTTCAGAGAAAGTTGTAGAATGAAATATCCTTGAAAACCAAAAGCTGAAATTTTTAGATTCTTCAAAGCATCTTTTTAGATAAACTATTTAGAAAGAATTGTTGGGAGAATAAATTAAATATTTTGAAACTCAAACAGCAAGAAGCATAATACAAATAGTTGAAAGATAAAATCAAATTACTGATCATTTAAATGAACAAGGGGATGTTATAAGATGACTTTAAGATGATGCAAAGATTACAGCCAAGCATAACTAATATTATAAAACTGCATTGTTAAATTTAGCAGTCATATCTCTTTGTTGCATTCATAATTAACTCACGTGTGTGTGTGAGTTGCTCAGTCATGTCTAATTCTTTGTGACCCCATGGACGGTATCCTGCCTGACTCCTCTGTCCATGGGATTCTCTAGGCAAGAATATTGGAATGTGTTGCCATTCCCTTCTCCAGGGGATCTTCCTGACCCAGGGATCAGACCTCGGTCTGCTACATTGCAGGCAGATTCTCTACTGTCTGAGCCACTTAGGAAGTCCAACTAACTCGTAAGTTATATATAATAAAACTTAAAACAAACGTCCATTTGCTTTTTAGCAATCATTTTATTGGCCATTGTATGGTCAGTAAAGTCAGAGGGATTTGCCACGCTTAATTGTATAACTCTTTAGGTCAAGAATCATGTTTCCTATATCTTATCTATCTTCCATGGAATTTAGCACATTAGGAGCTTTAAAAATACTGTCTAACTGCCTCTTACTGGTTTACCCCATTAGTACATGTTCCATTCCTGTTTCTAGCAATGGGTCTCCTTCCTCAAGACAGGAGGTTTCTCACAATGCTTTAATTTTTCTCTTTTTCCTTAGAATAAACTCAAAAGCATGAAGGAATTTCTGCAGTATATGTGCACTGCATGTTTCTATTCTGCCCTGTCAATTGGGCCATGCCCTCTCAGGGAGTGAGAATGGAGAGAAAAATATTCTCTTTCCTATTTCCCTCTATCAGGTGCTTCCCTTCTTCTGTGTATAAACATCACCCAGAGAGGAAGATTATGTAATCTTGTAGAGGCAAAAGGCTCAAGAGATGGGATATATTAAAAATAGACAACCCAAATCTGGGAAAGCCCCAGAATTATCACTATTTTCTTCAAAAACCAATTGTTCACTCTGTAATGTGCCGCTTTTCACAAAGTGCTTTGAAATAAACGATCTCCTTTGACTCATATGCCTGCCTCTTGAGGTTCAGGGCATGTCTTATTATGACCCTTTTGTAGATGTGGAAACCAGAGCTTAGAGAAGTTAGAAAACTCAAGTGGCGATTGTGGAGGGTGGCCTCATCGTCCGTGTTCAGATTCCTGTTCTTGGGTTCTTTTACCACGCCATGCGGTGCGGAGGCTGTGTACTCCACTAGAACAGTAGGTAAGGGTTAAGATGAACCTGTTATATGACGTGTCTATTAATCTACATGGATGTCTATGAGCTTGGTTGTGGTTATACAAATTCTGCTATCGAGAATAACTAAAAGGCAGGCATTTTCGGAGATCTGGGAACTCCATGAAGCAAGGATCAGAAAGAAAGATTCAAAATATATTGAGAGGGATAGATTTCCCTGTGGTCGCGCTGCATTCCAAATGTGTGAAAAAGGCAGGGGAAAACACGACCTGCAATAAATTCTGGCTAAAGGGAGTTAGCTTAGTAACTTCCTTTCTCTGTTTCCTGGTGACTGGCAGCTAGAAGTTCTTAGATGCTTTCAAAACCTGGGAATGACAGGCATCCCCAAGTTCAAAGGCTCCCTTGAACCTTTGGAACCTACAACTGCAGCTAGAAGTCCTGTTGAAACAGGCTTCCCTGGGCAATTTCCAGTAAAGTTGGATACACAGCACTGTTAGAACTAGCTTCCTCAAGGTTGCACATCGCTGACATTCTGTTCTCAGCTAGATTTGGGAGAACAGAGGCTGTGAGACTGGCCTGAGGCATGTATACCTGATATTTCTGATCTGAACCACCTGACCCTGGTCACTACCTCAGCACCAATGGGCCCTCCCCCACTGACAACAGGTGTGAGGTGTTGCTGGATGTTCCTCACACATAATTAGAAAACACATCTGTGCACGAAGCTTGGAGGGGATGTTTTCCTTACAGAAAGAAACTTTTGCTACCTTTCCTAAAAAACAAGTCTTCAGGATTATTTCTACATGAGCCAATTCCTTAGGGACAGATTGTTATCCTTGATATTAAATCATATATATTAAAGAGCTGTATGTTCACGATAATTGGCTAAGTAGACCATGGTCAGGAAGAGAGAACTCTGCTCAGAAATAAAGGATGACACAATCTTTTCTTGATTGGCTTTAGTGAGAAATGAAATTGGCAGAGGCAGTGCTACTCCCACGGGAATTCCCTTTGATTTTTTTTTTTTTTTTTTTTTTTAAAGAGGTAGGTGAATATGCCGAGCAGGAATGATCACGTCTGAAAGATGAAACACTTCTAAAAATATTCAACTTGTGGTCCCTGGTTCTTAGAAAAATAGCAAGTAAGACTGTAAACAACTCTTAGTCACACTCTTAGAATCAGAGACTCGGTGATTTGCTAGGGAAGCTCAACCACACTCAGGAGGCCCCAGGGTTTAGGGCCCAGCTGTTCAAAGCACTTCACTAGATTTCGCATACAGATCACTCTTTGCCAGAGATAGTAAGACAACACCAGGGTCTTTAAAGATGCTATATCACAGAAACACTGGCCCGTGTTGAGAAGAGGCCCAAGTGTTGGAGGCAACAAAGAGCAGCCTGTCACCTCACAGAAACTTTCATTCCAATGGATCTCAGGCAAAGAGACCTTCAGGAAAGAGACTTCTGAAAGAGGGGCCAACTGCTTCACTATCTGACTCCTCTTTAACTGGATTCTGTGCCCAGGTCAAAGTGTTTCCCTTTATGTCTTCATGTAATCCGAAAGATAATAGTCCTGATTTTTGCTCACAATGGGTCCTTCTCGTTTGAAGCTAGAATTGACCAGATTTTTTTCAAAAGAGCATAGGGCTAGAGTGGCTTGAACATAGATTTGGGAGATTTCTAAGTTCTTCTAGTGGAAATGGTAGAGGAATTTGAGATATATAGCAACTGTAAGAAGTCTGACCATCTTCCAAAAAAAAATTGATGACTTCGCCACAACATGCTGATATCTCTTTAAAGGCAGGTATGGATTTCCAGTGTCTCTCTGTGACAAATGTTCCCTATTTTCCTAGGTAAATTTTGTATCATTCCTGTGACTTTTTTTTTTTTTCTGCAGTTAAAATTACTTATTAAAATTTTATTTAAAAATAATGCAAGGTACTTTTTGGAGCTACAAAAATATGCAATAATATTTTACGGTTCCTATATTAGGATGCTCAGATTTAGTTTGCCAAATAGTATGAAAGATCACTTGTTCCTGTGTGTTGTATATCCACTCAAACACACGTGGACTCAAGTTTGGAGCCAAAATATTTTTTATCCCTTACTCTTAATTTATTTGCAATTTTAAACTTCCTCCTAAGGTGAAACAACTCAGAATTTCTAGTTCTCAGAAACTTCTCGGAATCTTCTAGTTTTGTAAGAAGATCATGATTAAGATAGGCTAAAAGCTGACATATACATATCAATAAAGATAACAAAGATCTATATGCTGCATTATTATACGAGTTTCAAAGGTACTTCATGAATACCACAGTTCTTACAACATTTTTATGAGAATTCATGGAAAGACAAGTCATTCCTTTTGATTTTTCAATAGAATGGTGTATTTCTCTCAGGGCACAAAATGAATTAGCTCAATGCATTTCTTGATTTGTTTGGAAGAAGTTTTTCATGTCTAACATCTATAAAGTTTCACACACAGGCAGACACACACATACATTTGTCTTTTATTCTTATGGTTTTGATTCTTCTTAGGAATTTTATATCTAACATACTAAATATTTTCTTTGTTATCTATCTCCTTCATGAGAATGCAGGCTCTATAAGAATGAGAGTTTTTGTCTATTTGTGCTTCTGTACCTGGAATGTGTCTGGTCCATTGTAGATGCTCAATAAACATTTGTTGAATGAATACATGACTGTTCCTAGAGCCTCAGTGCATTAGTCAATGGCATAAACTCTTTTTTAATTTTGGGTTTATTTCTCTAGATGATGTCATCATAGCGTGGGGGAAAAAATGGCAGAAAAGGATTGGTTTACTCCATTATGGAGTCAACAAAACATATTGATCAGTGTTTTTCAGGGCAAACACAGATTGAAAGTTAAGCCTTCCTTTAAGGGAAAGCAATAAGACATGTCTACTATGTATCCAGATTTGAAAATGTGTGTGTGTGCTCAGTTCTGTTTGACTCTTTGTGGCCCCATGGACTGTAACCCTCCAGGCTCCTCCGTCCATGGGATTTCCCAGGCAAGAATACTGGAGTGGAGTGCCATTTCCTACTCCAGGGGATCTTCCTGACCCAGAGATGGAACCCACATCTCTTACATTTCCTGCATTGGCAGATGGATTCTTTACTGCTAGCACCATCTGGGATATACCTCATTTAAAATGAGGTATATCTTATAGAGAGAATGATCTTTGTAAACTGAACCTTTTCTCAAATATAAACTTCATGGTTAAAAAATCACACAAAAAAACTTCTTTATAACACATTTTACATCTGATTTCTTTCCCTTTAAGACATACACAAATAATGTTCAAGGGCATTATTTTTTTTTTAATGTAATATTGCTTAAATATTTTAAGAAGTGCAATGATGCTGTTTCAAAGTTTTTAAAGTAGGCATATTTAAATATCTTGCTTGCTAAGTCACTTTAGTCATGTCTGACTCTTTGTGACCCTATCAAAGAATTAAATCTTTAGGTATATGCTTATCAAATTTAACTTACAGTACAAATTTGTGAACCTCCCTGCTTAAGTCAAAGGACAACTCTAAATGAAGAAAGATTAAGGGACAGAATTCTGAGGATTTGACTTCTGCTCCATTATGAAACAAAATATAGGTAATTGACTCAAAATCACAGCAAAGAAAGCAACTAAAGCTAAAATGTGTGCTGAAGTCAGATTTATAATTAAAATATTTCTCTGCTGCTGTTTGTTTTAAATCTAGATAGAATTTAGAAAGCTAAGGAAATAATAGCATAGTTACAATGAACTTGCTTAAGATTCCTACGGTATCCACATGCATTTGTAGTTTAAACAGTTTAGAGTTCCTAAATGAGCAGAGTCACTCTTTTGAGAGACCTCTTACCCCATGTAAAGGCAATTCTTCACTTAATGGTGGTAGCGAATTTGCAATTGCTTTCTTCATAAAGATTCTATGATTACTGAATTTATGGGAAAAAATCTATAATTGAAAATAAGGTGATAATCTCAGTATTTATTCAACAGTAAGTTGAGAGCAATTTCTATTTCCCTCATTGATCTACATACTATAATTATGTAATGAGGATTATGGCTCTGGAATAATTCAGGACAAGGGTGTGCACTTGATTTATAGAGGGACTTGGAAAGAAAGTTCCACCCAGAGGTGATCAATCTAAACTTGCTTCAATAACCCAGATATCTCTCCTGCTACAGGGCAGTAAAAATTAGTATGACTAATTGATTTACAGAAAGAATCTGGAACTAGGAGCTTCTCTCTATTCTAAAACAAACTTTTGTTGATACAAGATCATACCAAAACATAAATGTATGTGTCAAATATGTTTGTTACTCCCTAACATGTGCTACTTTTAAAATTACACAGAGTAAATCACAAAATGACATAATATTTACTTTTATCTTTTCAGTCACAATTTAAACTATGCTTTGCTTTGATACTATTTAAAGCAATATTAAGAAATAAATGAATTTGAATGTAAAATGACTGCATGATTACAATTACTTGTAACTATGAATATTATATATGTATATGAATAGTTTTTAACTTTTTATTTTTGTATAATGTCTTTCAGGACTAATGTTCTGAGAATCAAACACTTAAAGCTCTAAGAGAAGAGATTTTTCTGTCTTCATTTTGCATTAAACAAAACAAGTCATCATTTTGTCCCCGAGATTCCTCATTTTCATTTTTTGCTTTTCTACTAGTCACATTTCTCAGTATTCCAAAGTTCAGAATGTAACAGTTTCCTCAAATGTGCTTTGAGAAGGCTTCCATGCTTTATTAATTTTTAGATTCCACAATTCTAAGCTAGAACATTATAGTAATCAGTGTATGACTAATACTCTGGGGAAAACATTAACTTCCATAGCTAGCTTTGTAGGTTTTACATAATTATTTATGGCACATAATTATTATTCTCATTACTAGCGCAATATTGTACTCAATCATTTCTGTCTCTGGTATTGTGGATTTTTCAGTCACTAATTATGTGGCTTTGTTTTATGTGCAAATGGCACATGTCAAATGTAGATTCTGTAAGATAATGGACCTGTTTCTAAATTTATTACTGTGCTTCTGTTGGCTTTAAATTTTTTTCTAATTATGTTATCCTCTGATTGAAAGGAAAGGAACATTTGTTTAAACTTACATGAATCATTTCTAAATTGATAGCTCGGAAAAGTATGTGAGAAACACTGCTGCTCTCATCCACTATTTTTAAATAAAGACTCACCTAAAACTTTGATTTTGAAGTTGTCAGATTGCTCCCAGCATCACTTTCATTTTTCTATGTGCCAAGCTATTTCACACAGTGACAATTATCTATATACAAATTACTAGCAAAGAATATAAGGATTTAGGAAGGTGTTTCCTACCCACCAAAGGAACAGTTGTTAGAAGTACTGCCTTTTTTACTCCCCTTCCCCAGACACTGGTACCTGGCAAAAAAAAAAATCATGCGCAAGTAAAATTTCCAAAGTTTATTTCAATTAGTAAATAAAGAGTTCACACTTTCTGAACTAAATTATTCAATATTTCTCGAGCACATGGTAAGAAATAAAAACAAAAATATTTATGATGTTAAGGCACAAAGGGTCCTGATGAAATATCAGCATGAACAAAGGAATAAAAAATAAACATTTGAGGGTAGAAAATTTATGCACCACTAACTGTCTAATATTTTTCTTTAATTGAAAGTTCTGACATGGTGGGAATAATTTTGTTTCCCTTCAAGTGCTCTTGTAAGTCCAATGTTTTCTTTTTCTCTGATAAACTATTCTGGGATTATCATTTCGCAGCTGCAGAGGAAAGTGACTTCAGCAGTGCTCCACTCTGCATGCAGTCCAGGGACTTATTAATAGTCAGCGGGGAATTCCACATGCTCTCATATCAAGGATCTGACTTGAGAACCATAGAGGAGGGGCCTGGAGAGGAAAGAGTTCAGTATTTGCTCATATATTATTTAAAAACCCTTGTTAGTGCTTCAGATGTCAGATTACTGAGAGATGGGGAAAATACCTTCATCTCTAGTACATAATGAATCCACCCCTTAAGAGGCTGGCCATGCACAATAAAACACAATCGAGGTTTACTTCTGTAAGTCAGGTGACTTCTCCCCAGGCAGCATTGTGTGCAGGAATGAGGTGAGCGCTTGGGAATCAGAGATGCACTCAAAAGTAAGAGAGTCTGCAAATCATTCCCAACTGCTATAGGACTTTATTTCAATGCATGTTGGGTTCTAATAAAAGTATTCCCACCGGGCCCAATTCTATACTGCTTCCTGTCATAAAACTCCTACATATGTCACAGGAAACTTCAAGGGAAGAAACCCCTAGAGAAGAAGGAGTTGATTTAATAACATATCTACTTCTCAGTATCATGAAGACATACACCTGTGCTTTCATAGCTGCTGAGAAATTAGAAACACACCAGACTATCACAGCCCTGTGTCCTGGATTCATAAACAGCAGAGTATGTATTAGCAGATTATTACCACAGCACTGCACTTTTACCATTTTTGTCTTTATACTCTAGACAAAACCAACATGATAAAAGAAAAGCCAGCAAAGATTTATGTGGCATGATTAGAAGGAGATAAAGAGATGGACCCTCACCTCCCATTGTTTCTCAAAGTTGTTTGAACTTTTCAATACTAAAGTCTTCCTAAAGTACCTTCATAAAAGGCTGATCATTTGAATTGACTTCATAAATTTTTAGGATGCCATCACATTATTCCAAATCCCTCCAGGTTAGCAACATTTGATGTTTCAGAGGATAGCAGGAATCCAACTGAGGTCTCCTGCATTGCAGGCGGATTCTTTACCAACTGAGCTATCAGGAAAACCCCAAATAGAATGGTAGCTGGACCAAACCTTACCATCATTCCGTCATTGTCTGGGATGAGTTCTGGCTAGAGGCTTTTGTCAATGGTAGTAACAGTCAGTTTACCGATTTGAAGGAGAAAAATATAAAAAAATATTACAGCAATACTTGAAATGGCTATTGGGAATCCATACTTAATTTAGTTGTAACATCTGTCATTTCTACATATTTTAATAAAACAATTAAGGTTTTTATTTCAATATTATTCTAGTAAAACTATTTATTAGAAGTTATTAACAGCTATAACTGACATATTTAATCCTTTGGCCTGATGACTGACATTTAATCACTTTTTCCATTCTTTATTATCTTTGACCCATTCTTTATTATCTTTGACCCATTCTTTTTGATACTCTCTCTCATCCTTTAAATATCCTGGCACTTTAGCCCTTTTCCTTAAAAAGTGACAGAGTGGGTTTGGACTTAAAAGAGCAGGGATCAGGAGGAATCGAGGCTACAAGTTACATGCTTTGGAAGGTGGCTGCTTACTAAGAAAGCAAGCAATTAAGCAATTGATTAAGAGAATAAAGAGAAAGGATAAATTCCTGTATTATTTCTCAGAATATATATCTGCCTATTATTTGATGGATCCCAGGAGAGTTTTCTTCCTCTATAACAATTCAGTGTTAAAAGCATGTGGAATTTCTCAAGCTTCAACTTCTTAACTTAGTGAGTGTATATATTCTCCCTTCTATGAAGAACCATAGGAAATGCTAGGTAAAATATTTAGAATTCCCTGACATTTATAAACAATGTTCCCGATACTTTCAATTAGGGATTAGTTTTTCCTTTCAAGAGCTTTGGATTTGAATTCAGAATAGAGGGATTTATATGATTCTGGAATGCCTCCCAACTCACAAGCTCTTCATTGCAGAGTAAAGGGTGTAAAAGGACTTGTAAATATTTGGTGAGTAGTCTGAGTCACTCAAAGCAAAATATCTCCCCTTCTGGTATTTTGGCATGAACTGAAAATGCCCCAGGCCTGGGCCTTGACTTTTGATTCAAATGTAAAAGATTAAAAATAAATGTAACATAGAGGAACGTCTTAATCATCCCCCAGAGCCCAATATTTTCCATAAATACCTATTATAAAATGGGAATTTCCTATGTGTCTTGAATGAGGAGAGTGTAGTGTGGGCCTGATGTCTGAGAGGGGGTTGGAGTGGGGCAGAAAGTGAGAAAAAAGCCATCTCACTGCCACTGCTTCCTAGTTTAAGCCAGTAGGGAGCAAGGAGTGTTTCGCATGTTAAGTGGGAATTCCCCAATTACTTCCTATAGCTGAGTGTCTGACAACTAGAAGTACAAGATCTCTAAACTGGAGAGTAGGAGAAAATTCTACTTTAACTAACTTTTAGACTTAAAATTTTAAAACTTAAAAGATTAAGACTTTGCTATTTTAATATGGTCAGAATGAAAACCACAGTCATAGAAAACTAACCAAAATGATCACATGGATCACAGCTTTGTGTAATTTAATGAAACAATGAGCCATGCCATGTAAGGCCACCCAAGACAGATGGGTCATGGTGGAGAGTTCTGACAAAATGTGGTCCACTGGAGAAGGGAAGAGCAAACCACTTCAGCATTCTTGCCTTGAGAATCCCATGAGCAGCATGAAAAGGCAAAAAGATAGGACACTGAAAGATGAAGCCTCCAGGTCACGAGGTGTCCAGTATGTTACTAGGGAAGAAGGGAAATAACTCCAGAGGGAATGAACAGGCTGAGCCAAAGCCGAAACAATGGCCAGTTGTAGATGTGGCTGGTGGTGAAAGTAAAGTCCAATGTTGTAAAGAGCAATATTGCATAGGAATCTGGAATGTTAGGTCAATGAAACAAGGTAAATTGGAAGTGGTCAAACAGGAGATGGCAAGAGTGAACATCAACATTTTAGAAATCAGTGAACTAAAACAGACTGGAATGGGTGAGTTTAATTCAGATGGCCATTACATCTACTACTGTGGGAAAGGATCCCTTAGAAGAAATGGAGTAGCCCTCAGAGTCAACAGAAGAATCCAAAATATAGTACTTGGGTGCAATCTCAAAAATGACAGAATGATCTCGGTAGTTTGTTTCCAAGGCAAACTATTCAATATCACAGTCGTCCAAGTCTATGCCCCAATAACTAATGCCAAAGAAGCTGAAGTTGAATGGATCTGTGAAGACCTGTAAGACCTTTAGAACTAACACCAAAAAAAAAAAAAATGTCCTTTTTATTAACAGGGACTGGAATGCAAAAGCAGGAAGCCAAGAGACACCTGGGGTAAAGGCAAGCTTGGCCTTGGAGTACAAAATGAAGCAGGACAAAGGCTGACAGAATTGAACACACTGGTCATAGCAAACATCCTCTTCCAACAAAACAAGAGATGACTCTACACATGGACATCACCAGATGGTCAATACTGAAATCAGAATGATTATATTCTTTGTAGTCAAAGATGGGCAAGCTCTATATTGCCAGCAAAAATAAGACTGAGAACTGCCTGTGGCTCAGATCATGAACTCCTTATTTCAAAATTCAGACATAAATTGAAGTAGGGAAAAATCACTAGGCTATTCATGTATGACCTAAATCAAATCCCTTATGATTATACAATGGACATGACAAATAGATTCAAGGGATTAAAGTGAATAGACAGAGTGCCATAAGAACCATGGATGGTGATTCATATCATTGTACAGGAGGCAGACATCAAAATCACGTCCAAGAAAAAGAAATGCAAAAAGGCAAAATGATTGTTTCAGGAGATCTTACAAATAGCTGAGAAAAGAAAAGAAGTGAAAGGCAAAGGAGAAAAGGAAACATAAACCCATCAGAATTCAGAGTTTCAAATACCAATGGGAGATAAGAAAGCCTTCTTAAGTGAACAGTGCAAGGAAATAGAGGGAAACAATGAGATGAGAAAGACTAGATATCTCTTCAAGAAGATTAGAAGTACCAAGGAAATATTTCATGCAAAATGGGCACAATAAAGAAGTGGTATGGACCTAACAGAAGAAGAAGATATTAAAAAGTGGCGGGAAAACACAGAAGAACTATACCAAAAAAAGGTCTTATTGTCTTAATGACCTGGACAACTACAATGATGTGATCACTCACCTAGAGCCAGACATCCTGGAGTGTGAAGTCAAGTAGGACTTAAGAAGCATCACTACAAATGAAGCTAGTGGAGGTGATAGAATTCCAGCTAGCTATTTCAGATCCTAAAAGATGATGCTGTTAAGGTGCTTCACTCAACATACCAGCAAATTTGGAAAACCCAGCAGTGACCACAGGACTGGAAAGGGTGTTTTCATTCCAATCCCGAAAAGGGCAATGCCAAAGAATGTTCAAACAACTACACAATTGAACTCATTTCACATGTTGACAAGGTAATGTTCAAAACCCTTCAAGCTAAGCATCAAGAGTTTGTGAGCCAAGAACTTCCAGATGTTCAAGCTGGATTTAGAAAAGGCAGAGGAATCAGATATCAAGTTGCCAACATTTGTTGGATCATAGAAAAAGATAGGGAATTCCAGAAAAAAATCTACTTTTGCTTCATTGACTATGCTAAAGCCTTTGACTGTGTGGACCAAAACAAACTGTGGAAAATTCTTAAAGAGATGGGAATACCAGGCCACCTTACCTGCCTCCTGAAAAACCTGTATGCAGATCAAGAAGAAACAGTTAGAACAAGACATGGAACAATGGACTGGTTCAAAATTTGGAAAGGAGTATGTCAAGGCTGTATTTAACTTATAGAGTACGTCATGTGAATTGCCAGACTGAATGAAGCTCAAGCCGGAATTAAGACTGCTGGGAGAAATATCAATAACCTCAGATATGCAGATGACACCACCATTAGGGCAGAAAGCAAAGAGGGACTAAAGAGCCTCTTGATGAAGGTGAAAGAGAGTGAAAAAGCTGGATTAAAACTCAACATTCAAAAAATGAAGATCATGGCATCTGGTCCCATCACTTTATGGCAAATAGATGGGGAAAAATGGAAACAGTGACAGACTTTGTTTTCTTGGGCTCCAAAATCACTGTGGATGGTGACTGCAGCCATGAAATTAAAAGACAGTTGCTCCTTGGAAGAAAAGCTGTGACAAACCTTTATAGCATTTTGAAAGCAGAGACATCACTTTGTTGACAAAGGTCCCTATAGTCAAAGCTATGGTTTTTCCAGTAGTCAAGTATGGATGTGAGAGTTGGACAACAAAGAAGGCTGAGTGTCAAAGCTGTGATGCTTTTGAAAGTGCTGGAGAAGAGTCTTGAGAGTCCCTTATATGGCAAGGAGATCAAACCTGTCAATCATAATGGAAATGAATCCTAAATATTCATTGGAATAACTGGTGCTGAATCTCCAATACTTTGGCCACCTGATGTGAGCAGCCAACTCATTGGAAAATACCCTGGTACTGGGAAGGCCTGAAAGCAGGAGTAGAAGGGAATGACAGAGGATGAGATGGTGCATGGCATCATCAATTCAATATACCTGAGTTTGAGCAACCTCTGGGAGATAGTGAAGGACCCAGAAGCCTAGCGTGCTGCAGTCCATGGGGTCGCAGAGTCGGACACAACTGAGCGACTGAACACATCACAAATGTTTGCACGGGAAAAGTACTTTACAAGTTACCTGATCTCCTCTTTTATTTTTATTTAATTTATGTGGGGTTTAAACTTTTTTGAGGTTAACACATACACAAAAGTTGCTGAAATTTTACAAACACATTTACCCATTTCACCGTGGCCTAGATGAAATATAGCCCATGAAGTGTACTACAAGTTTTTTTCCCATGCCTGCATCCAACCCCAGTTAATAATATACCTCTAAAATTAACTTTTATTTTTATGTTTATCACTATTAAATTAATCATTTTTGAATTTCATATAGGTAGAATTTTATGGTATATATTTATTTAGTTTGGATATTTTGGCCTGCATTGTGTCTGTAAGACTCAGTTATGATATGGTATCTCACATCAGTCTGTTCTTTTTATCTATTGTGTAATATTCATCAATGAAACTGCCAAAATTCACTTGTCCATTCTACTCTTGAAGGTCTACAAGGTAGTAGTTTGCAGTTTTTTATATTATTAATAAAGCTGCCATGAACATTCTTATACATGCATTTTGCTGCACAAATGCCCTAATTTTTCTTTAGCAGATACCTAGAGAAAAAATTTCTGGATTATAGAACAAGTGATGTCAGTAGGAAGTGCCAAGAAGCTTTTCAGAAAGCCTGGGCCATTTTACAATGCCACTGTAAAATGTATGAGAGTTTGGTTGCTCTGTAGCTTCACTAAAATTTCTATGATTCAACTTTTATGTTAAAGTGGCAGTAGTTTTTGTTTTTAATTACTGTGTAGTATTCTAAAATAAATATTTTATAATTCATATGTCTATTCTATATGATATAAAATAGATATAATTCACACATCTGTATACTACTGAAAGACATGTGAGTCCTTATCCATTATGGTAGAGTAGTCCTCTGAGGCTTCTATTTTTGTTGCCCTGAGGATATATTATGTTGAATATCCCTCTCATATTCTTTGCAAGTGGAATAAAATGTCCCTAAAACACATGTTATGAGTTGAATCATTCTCCCGAAATTCATATGTTGAAATCCCAGGTCCCTGTATCCCAGAATGCAAACTTATTTGGAAAATTGAATTGTTACAGATGTAAAGGATGAGGTCATCCTAGACTAGAGTGAGCCCCAGATCCAATATAACTGGTGTTTTTATAGAAAGGGGACATTTGGACTTAGAAACATACATAAGTAGAAAGTTATGTAAACAGATACAGGGAGAAAATGGCCATTTACAGGTCAAAGAGAGAAGCCTGGAACACACCCTTCCCTCACAGTCCTCAGAAGGAACCCACCCCGATAACATCCTTCAGGCCTCTAGCATCCATAACTGTGAGGTAAGAAACTTCTGTTGCTGTAAGACTGTGAGGCACACAGTCCATCTGCCAATTCAGGAGATGCAGGTTCGATCCCTGGGTCGGGAAGATCCCCTGGAGGAGGAAATGGCAACTCACTCCAGGATTCTTGCCCGGGAAATCCCATGGACAGAGGGACCTGGTCAGACACAACTTAGCAACTGAGCATGCATGCACACACAATTTGTAGTACTTTGGTTTAGCAGCCTAGCAAACTAACACAACCGGAAACTGGGTGCTCACCACTCTGCCCTGGTCAATAGTCTACTGATACGATGCTACCTGTTTTCCTCTAAGGGGAAATGTCACTTATGTTGCAGCCTGAATGTCAGCATTCTTCCTCAGAATATATTTAGGAGCCTGCCATTACAGAAGGGAGTTGGCATAGGGATGACATAAGATAAGACTGAACATCAAAGATTTTCATCCTTAAGCATTAATGGAGAAGAAAACAGTGCCAGGAAGGGTTCATGATAAGCCTGTTTTCTGAAATAAACCTTGAGGTGATGTTCCAGCCTGGTTTTCTGCTTTTCCATTTCTTTCTTTCTTTCTTTTTTTTTTTTTTTTTTTTTTTTTTTTTTTTTTTTTTTGCTTTTCCATTTCTGTAAAAGGAAAATGAATTTTCCATTTGGCCATTATTGAGAATTATCTGCACTTCACAATGCACTAAGACCAAGAATCTTTATTTGTGGGCTTCACGAATCTCACTAATTCATTAGAAACATGATTAAAGCAAAATAGGGGGGAGGAGCCAAGATGGCAGAGGAGTAGGACGGGGAGACCACTTTCTCTCCTACAAATTCATCAAAAGAATAACTGAACGCAGAGCAAACTTCACAAAACAACTTCTGATTGCTGGCTGAGGTCATCAGGCGCCCAGAAAAGCACCCCATTGTCTTCAAAAGGAGTGCTGTATAGTTGGAGAAGTCCTGAGACTACAGGAAGAATAAAACTGAAATCCAGAGGCAGGAGACTTAAGCCCAAAACCCGAGAACACCAGAAAACTCCTGACTACATGGAACTTTAAGTAATAAGTGACCGTCCAAAAGCCTCCATACCTACACTGAAACCAACCACCACCCAAGAGCCAATAAGTTTTAGAGCAAGACATACCACGCAAATTCTCCAGCAACGCAGGAACATAGCCCTGAACGTCAACATACAGGCTGCCCAAGGACACACCTAACACATAGACCCATCTCAAAACACATTACTGGGCACTCCATTGCTCTCCAAAGAGAAGAAATCAAGTTCCACGCACCAGAACACTGACGCAAGCTCCCCTAACCAGGAAATCTTGACAAGCCAATCGTCTAACCCCACCCACTGGGTAAAACCTCCACAATAAAAAGGAACCACAGACCTCCAGAATACAGAAAGCCCACTCCAAATACAGCAATCTAAACAAGATGAAAAGGCAAAGAAATACCCAACAGGTAAAGGAACATGAAAAATGCCCACCAAGTCAAACAAAAGAGGAGGAGATAGGGAATCTACCTGAAAAAGAATTTAGAATAATGATAATAAAAATGATCCAAAATCTTGAAAACAAAATGGAGTTACAGATAAATAGCCTGGAAACAAAGATTGAAAAGATTCAAGAACTGTTTAATAAAGACCTAGAAGAAATAAAAAAGAGTCAATTTTAAAAAAGAACAATTACAGGAAAAAATTGTTAAAAAATTCAAACACATGGAGGCCTAAATAACACTGTTTCCTGAATTAACCAACAAATCATTAGAAGAAATCAAAAAAAGAAATTCAAATATGTATGAAATGGAATGAAAATGAAAAACAACAACAATGCAAAAACCTATGGGACACTGTAAAAGCAGTGCTAAGGGGAAGGTTCATAGCATTACAGGCTTACATCAAGAAACAAGAAAAAAGCAAATAAATAACCTAACTCTACACCTAAAGCAATTAGAGAAGGAAGAAATGAAGAACCCCAGGGTTAGTAGAAGGAAAGAAATCTTAAAAATTAGGGCAGAAATAAATGCAAAAGAAACTAAAGAGACCATAGCAAAAATCAACAAAGCTAAAGCTGGTTTTTTGAAAAAATAAACAAAATTGACAAACCATTAGCAAGACTCATTAAGAAACAAAGAGAGAAGAACAAAATTAACAAAATTAGAAATGAAAATGGAGAGATCACAACAGACAACACTGAAATACAAAGGATCATAAGAGACTACTACCAGCAGCCATCTATGAACAATAAAATGGTACACTTGGAGAAATGGACAAATTCTTAGAAAAGTATGAACTTTCCAAAATCTGAACAGGAAAAATAGAAGATCTTGACAGGACCCATCACAGGCAAGGAATCGAAACCGTGTAATCAGAAAATCTTCCAGCCAAACCAACAAGCCCAGGACCAGGGGATGGGGGCTTCCACAGCTGAATTCTACCAAAAATTTAGAGAAGAGTAACACCTATCTTACTCAAACCTCATTCCCAGAAAATTGCAGAGGAAGGTAAAACTTCCAAACCCATTTCTATAGACCACCATCACCCTAATTCCAAAAACCAGACAAAGATGCCACTAAAAAAGAAAACTACAGGCCAATGTCACTGATAAACATAGATGCAAAAATCCTTAACAAAATTCTAGCAAACAGAATCCAACAACATATTAAAAAAATCATACACCATGACCAAGTGGGCTTTATCCCAGGAATGCAAGGATTCTTTAATATCCGCAAATCAATCAATGTAATACACCACATTAACAAATTGAAGGATAAAAAACATATGATTATCTCAATAGATGCAGAGAAAGCCTTTGACAAAATTCAACACTCATTTATGATTAAAACTCTCCAAAAAGCAGGAATAGAAGGAACATACCTCAACATAATAAAAGCTCTATATGACAAACCCACAGCAAGCATCACCCTCAATGGTGAAAAATTGAAAGCATTTCCCCTGAAATCAGGAACAAGACAAGGGTGCCCACTCTCACCACTACTATTCAACATAGTGTTGGAAGTTGTTGGCCACAGCAATCAGAGCAGAAAGAAGTAAAAGGATCCAGATAGGAAAGAAGAGAGTGAAACTCTCACTGTTTGCAGATGAACATGATCCTCTAGTATAGGAAAACCCTAAAGACTCTACCAGAAAATTACTAGAACTAATCAATGAATATAGTAAAGTTGCAGGATATAAAATTAACACACAGAAATCCCTTGCATTCCTATATACTAACAATGAAAAAACAGAAAGAGAAATTAAGGAAACAATACCATTCACCATTGCAACAAAAAGAATTAAATACTTAGGAGTATATCTACCTAAAGAAACAAAAGACCTATACATAGAAAACTATAAAACACTGATGAAAGAAATCAAAGAGGACACAAACAGATGGAGAAACATACCGTGTTCATGGATTGGAAGAATCAATATTGTCAAAATGGCTATCTACCCAAAGCAACCTATAGATTCAGTGCAATCCCTATCAAGCTACCAACAGTATTTTTCACAGAACTAGAACAAATAATTTCACAATTTGTATGGAAATACAAAAAACCTCGAATAGCCAAAGTAATCTTGAGAAAGAAGAATGGAACTGGAGGAATCAACCTGCCTGACTTCAGACTCTACTACAAAGCCACAGTCATCAAGACAGTATGGTACTGGCACAAAGACAGAAATATAGATCAATGGAACAGAATAGAAAGCCCAGAGATAAATCCACGAACCTTTGGACACCTTATCTTTGACAAAGGAGGCAAGAATATACAATGGAAAAAAGACAACCTCTTTAACAAGTGGTGCTGGGAAAACTGGTCACCACTTGTAAAAGAATGAAACTAGAACACTTTCTAACACCATACACAAAAATAAACTCAAAATGGATTAAAGATCTAAATGTAAGACCAGAAACTATAAAACTCCTAGAGGAGAACATAGGCAAAACAGTCTCCTACATAAATCACAGCAAGATCCTCTATGACCCCCCTCCCAGAATATTGGAAATAAAAGCAAAACTAAACAAATGGGACCTAATGAAACTTAAAAGCTTTTGCACTACAAAGGAAACTATAAGTAAGGTGAAAAGACAGCCCTCAGATTGGAAGAAAATAATAAGCAATGAAAGAAACAGACAAAGGGATTAATCTCAAAATATACAAGCAAACTCCGCAGCTCATTCCAGAAAATAAATGACCCATAAAAAGTGGGCCCCAAGAACTAAACAGAACTTTCTCCAAAGAAGACATACAGATGGCTAACAAACACATGAAATGGTGCTCAACTACTCATTATTAGAGAAATGCAATCAAAACCAGCAATGAGGTAACGCATTACATGCCAGTCAGGATGGCTGCTATCCAAAAGTCTACAAGCAATAAATGCTGGAGAGGGTGTGGGGAAAAGGGAACCCTCTTACACTGTTGGTGGGAATGCAAACTAGTACAGCCGCTATGGAAAACAGTGTGGAGATTTCTTAAAAAACTGGAAATAGAACTGCCATATGACCCAGCAATCCCACTTCTGGGCATACACACTGAGGAAACCAGATCTGGGAGAGAGACGTGCACCCCAATGTTCATCGCAGCACTGTTATAATAGCCAGGACATGGAAGCAACCTAGATGCCCATCAGCAGACGAATGGATAAGGAAGCTGTGGTACATATACACCATGGAATATTACTCAGCCATTAAAAAGAATTCATTTGAATCAGTTCTAATGAGATGGATGAACCTGGAGCCCATTATACAGAGTGAAGTAAGCCAGAAAGATTAAAACCATTACAGCTACTAACACATATATATGGAATTTAGAAAGATCGGTAACGGATGAACCCTATTATGCAATGGAAAAAGCAGACACAGAAAGACAGTAACAGATCTTTTAACTCTGTGGGGAGAGTGCGTGGATGGGTGGATGTTTAAAAGAACAGCATGTATACTATCTATGGTGAAACAGATCACCAGCCCAGGTGGATGCATGCAGACAAGTGCTCCGGCCTGGTGCACTGGGAAGACCCAGAGGAATCGGGTGGAGAGGGAGATGGGAGGGGGGATCGGGATGGGGAATAAGTGTAAATCTATGGCTGATTCATATCAATGTATGACAAAACCCACTGAAATGTTGTGAAGTAATTAGCCTCCAACCAATAAAAAAATTAAAAAAAAAAAAAAAAGAAATTTTTATTTCTTTATTGCTAGGAAAATCACATGGACAGAGGAACCTGGTAGGATACAGTTCATGGGGTCGCAAAAAAGTTGTACACGACTGAGTGACTAAATATGCTAGAATCCAGGAGTAGCAATTATTGAGCCCATGTGCCACAGCTACTGAAGTCCTTGCACCCTAGAGCCTATGCTCCACAACTAGAGAAGCCATGTCCATGAGAAACCAGTGAACCACAACTAGAGAGTAGTCCCCACTAACCACAGTTGGAGAAAAGCCTTCAGAGCAATGAAGACCAAGCACAGCCAAAAATAAATAAATAAAATGGGGGTGGTGGTGGTTTCATTTAGGAGATTTCATTTACTAGAGTTGAGCATTAATAATTTTAGTGGTGATTCATGAAGTTACTCACCTAGAGTGTAAGTGAGCTGGTTTGCCCGACTAACAAAATCTGGATGGACATAGTTTTCTATTCCTTCTTGGTCCTTTTTACTAGGAGAGAATTTGTTCAGTCAATTAATAAACAGAGTTAAAAGCTACCTAGGAGAAATCAGTATCTAAAGGAAGACCAAAATTTTCTCTAAAAATAATCTGATGTCAATTATAATATTCATGAACAGGTGTATCAGATTTTTGTATGCAAGCCTGAGTTTTGTCCCAATAAAAAGACATTGGGATAGTCCTAGGAATTGTTTGATGAAGTCACCTAGTGAAGGTGAAGGAAGTTGGGAGAGCTGGAGTCAACGAAGTCCATGACTTTTCATTGGCTGAGTCCTTGTCAAGAAAACTGAAGTCTGCCTTCTTAGTGCAGTAGGCAGCGCATCAGTCTCATAATCTGAAGAAAACTGAAGTCTCTTCTTTCTGTTGGGCTCTGCTATCATTGCAGGGTGTAAAAGTTTCCTCTTCTGGTCTCCATACTTTATTTAATTAAGATTTCTGTGTATTAATTTTTCATATAAGAAACATAATTTAAGATGTGTGGCATATTTATGTTAGTCAAGAAAAAAGGCAGTCTCATATATCTAAGTATAATGCAAATGGAACATGTTCATGAAAAAATAAACTTTTCATAAATCATCATTCCAAAAATAATCAAGCAACTTTTGCCTTTTGTTTTCTCTTCACTGAGCTTTAAAAACTCTTATAATTCAAATTCTAAATGAGTCTGTCCATTCTAATTAATTGATATTATGTTCAAACTGGCAGAGATTTGTTTAACATCTATTCAATCAAAATACTAATTGATTTGGATATATGTGAGTGTGATATGTTTACTATATGTGTGTTTGTTTAAATATTGTAATGAGGAACAGTTGGATGTCAAATCTTAGTGCTGAAAAAAATAGGTTCAGAGAAATATTATAAATACTAAACATCATTTTGTTTTACAAATTAAATGAAATATTGGCAAGTTATTTTGAATTAATTCACTTATTTCCACCATAGTATGCACCTTAATTGTGACTGGGTCTTAAATTTCTGGGTAAATATTTTTCTTGTTTTTGTTATATTTTACTTTGCTATAATATTTTCCATTTTATTCTGTAGAAATTGATTACAGTGATCAATAAATATTATATAAACTAAGTAGTAAGAAAATATGCAACAGCAGTTTGACTATTTTTCCTATACATATTCTGCATCTCACCCTTTATATACATTTCTATTTCTAACATGTTAGACAATTAAATGCTAGAAGCATCACTATGAACAAAGTTAGTGGAGGTGATGGAATTCCAGTCGAGCTATTTCAAATCCTAAAAGATGATGCTGTGAAAATGCTGTACTCAACAAGCCAGCAAACTTGGAAAACTCAGCAGTTGCATTAGATTGGAAAAGTCAGTTTTCATTCCAATCCCAAAGAAAAGCAACGCCAAAGAATGTTCACACTACTGCACAATTGCACTCATTGCACATGCTAGCTAGTCAGTCAGTTCAGTTGCTCAGTTGTGTCCGACTCATTGCGACCCCATGAACTGCAGCAACGATTGTTGAATGACTGAACAACAACAGATGATTACATTTTTATTAACCATTTGAATGTTTTATTGCTCTCTCTCACTCTCTCACTCTCCTCTCTGTTTTTTTAATTTGTACTTCTTTGAGAACTTCTCTGTGCTTCTCAAGAATCTTTATTATTTGTCTGGAATCAACACAATAAAACTCAGGCTCCTTAATTTGTCAATAAAATTTATCATTTTGTTATAATTTATTTTCTAGGTTAAAATATTGTATCTTTTACATCTTCTCTTTCAATCAAGAGTTTGTGTGTGTGTGTGTGTGTGTGTGTGTGTGTGTGTGTTTTAATCATCCCTGGATAATATTTTTGCATTTTTCATTCCTTCGCATTAACACAGATGCAATCCATTTCTACTATAGAAGTTTAACCCTCCACCTAAGACTAAAGCAATCTTCCGCTGTTGTTCAGTCACCAAGTCATGTCCAACTCTTTGCGACCCCATGACTGCAACATGCCAGGCCTCCCTGTCCCTAAACCATCTCTTGGAGTTTGCCGAACTTCATGTCCATTGAATCGGTAATGCCATCCAAATATCTCAGGCTCTTTTGCCTTCTTCTCATCCTGCCCTCAAACTTTCCTAGTATCAGGGGCTTTTCCAATGAGTCGGCTCTTCACATCAGGTGGCCAAAGTATTGGAGCTTCACCTTCAGCATCAGTTCTTCCAATTCAGTTCAGTTCAGTCGCTCAGTCATGTCTGACTCTTTGTGACCCCATGAATGCCAGGCCTCCCTGTCCACCACCAACTCCTGGAGTCCACCCAAACCCATGTCCAATGAGTCAGTGATGCCATGCAACCATCTCATCCTTTGTTGTCCTCTTCTCCTCCTGCCCCCAATCCCTCCCAGCTTCAGGGTCTTTTCAAGTGAGTCAGCTCTTCACATCAGGTGGCCAAGTTTCTTCCAATTATCTCCTCTGAAATTCTACACTGATTTACTATATTATTTTTCAGCCTGATTATAATGAATAGTGTTGCAACATCTTGTCCACCATCCTTTTGATTAAGACTTTATTTTTTCAAAATTTATTTTCTCTTCTAAATTAAATTGTAAGTTCCCTGAGTGCAGGGTCTAGTAAATATCTCCTGATAATGTTTAGCAAAATGTCTTACATGTAGTGGAAGTTCAATCAATAGTTCTTGCTAATTTCACATTCAAAACAGTTTAGTGTGTGTGTGTGTTCAGTCGCTCAATCATGTCCAACTCTTTGCAG
The DNA here is from genome assembly GCF_019320065.1 of Cervus canadensis. Classification (NCBI taxonomy): domain Eukaryota; kingdom Metazoa; phylum Chordata; class Mammalia; order Artiodactyla; family Cervidae; genus Cervus; species Cervus canadensis. The sequence goes on from NC_057389.1 coordinate 13,079,971, forward strand.
TCCCATGGACTGTAGCCCACCAGGCTCCTTTGTCCATGGAATTTTCCAGGAAAGAATTCTGGAGCTGGCTACCATTTCATATTCCAGGGGATATTCCCAACCCAGGGACTGAACTTGCATCTCTTGCATCTCCTGCATTGGTATATGGATTCTGTACCACTTTGAAACAAGACATTGCACTTAAGATTTACCATGTGTTCTGTACATTGTTAAGACTGATTATCATTTTGCTCCTGATGTTTCTTCAGAAAAATTTTGGCTGATGGACAAATTCATCTGAAAGGGCTTTCTTTAATTTATTTTTTATTGAAGGATAATTGCTTTACAGAATTTTGCCGTTTTCTGTCAAACCTCAACATGAATCATTCATAAGTATATATATACCCCCTCCCTTTTGAAGCTCCCTCCATTCTCCCTTCTCATCCTACTCCGCTAGGTTGATACAAAGCCCCTGTTTGAGTTTCTTGAACCATACAGCAAATTTCTGTTGGCTATCTATTTTACATATGGTAATGTAAGTTTCCATGTTACTCTTTCCATGCATCTCACCCTTTCCTCCCCTCTCCCCATGTCCATAAGTCTATTCTGTATGTCTGTTTCTCCATTGTTGCCCTGTAAGTAAATTCTTCAGTACCATTCTTCTAGATTCCACATATATGTGTTAGAATATGGTATTTATCTTTCTCTTTCTGACTCACTTCACTCTGTATAATAGTTCTAGATTCATCCACCTCATTAGAACTGACTCAAATAAGTTCCTTTTTATGGCTGAGTAATATTCCATTGTGTATGTATACCACCATTTCTTTATCCATTCATCTGCAGATGGACATCTAGATTGCTTCCATGTTCTAGCTATTGTAAATAGTGCTGCAGTGAACAATGGAATACATGTGTCTCTTTCAATTTTTTTTTCCTCAGGGTATATACCTAGGAGTGGGATTGCTGGGTCATATGGTGGTTTTATTCCTAGTTTTTAAAGGAATCTCCATATCATCTTCCATAGTGGCTGTATCAATTTACATTCCCACCAAGAGTGTAAGAGTGTTCCCTTTTCTCCATACCTTCTCCAGCATTTATTGTTTGTAGACTTTTTGATGAGGGCCATTCTGACTGGTGTGAGGTGATATCTCATTGTAGTTTTGATTAACATTTCTCTAATAATGAGCAATGTTGAGCATCTTTTCATGTGTTTGTTAGCCATCTGTATGTCTTCTTTGGAGAAATGTCTGTTTAGGTCTTTTCCCCACTTTTTGATTGGGTTCTTTGTTTTTCTGGTATTGAGTTGTATGAGCTGCTTGGATATTTTGGAAATTAATCCTTTGTCAGTTGTTTCATTTTCTATTATTTTCTCCCATTCTGAGGGTTCTCTTTTTACCTTGCCTGTAGTTTCCTTTGCTGTGCAAAAGCTTTTAAGTTTAATCAAGTCCCACATGTTTACTTTTATTTTTATTTCTGTTACTCTAAGAGGTGAGTCACAGAGGGTCTTGCTTTGATTTATGTCTTCCAGTGTTCTGCCTATGTTTTCCTCTAAGAGTTTTATAGTGCCTAGTCTTACATTTAGGTCTTTATTCCATTTTGAGTTTATCTTTGTGTATGGTGTTAGGAAGTGTTCTAATTTCATTCTTTTACATGTAGCTGTTCAGTTTTCCCAGCACTGTTTATTGAAGAGGTTCTCTTTATTGCATTGTATATTCTTGCCTCCCTTTTCAAAAATAAGGTACCCATAGGTGCCTGGGTTTATTTCTGGGCTTTCTATCTTGTTTCATTGGCCTATATTTCTGTTTTTGTGCCAGTACCATGCTGTCTTGATGACTGTAGCTCTGTAGTATAACCTGAAGTCAGGAAACTTTATTCCTCCAGGTCCATTCTTCTTTCTCAAGACTGCTTTGGCTGTTTAAGGTCTTTTGTGCTTCCATGTGAATTGTGAATTTTTTTTCTTCTAGTTATGTGAAAAATGCCACTGGTAATTTGATAGGGATTTCATTAAATTTGTAGATTGCATTTGGTAGTATATTCATTTTCACAATATTGATTCTTACTACCCAGGAACATGAAATATCTCTCCATCTGCTTATGTCATCTTTGATTTCTTTCATTAATGTCTTATAATTTTCTGTGTACAGTTCTTTTGTCTCCTTAAGTAAGTTTATTCCTAAATATTTAATTCTTTTTGTTGCAATGGTGAAGGGGATTGATTCCTTAATTGCTTTTTCTGATTTTTCATTGTTAGTATATAGAAATGCAAGTGATTTCTGTGTTGATTTTGTATTCTGCAACTTTGCTAAATCCACTTATTAACTCTAGTAATTTTCTGATACTATCTTTAGGGTTTTCTATGTACAGTATCTTGTCATCTGCAAATAGTGAGAGTTTTACTTCTTCTTTTCCAACCTGGATTCCTTTTCTTTCTTTTTCTTCTCTGATTACTATAGTTAGGACTTCCAGAACTATGTTGAATGATAGCGGTGAAAGTGGACACCCTTGTCTTGTTCCTGATCTTAGGAGGAATGCTTTCAGTTTTTCACGATTGAGAATAATGTTTGCTGTGGGCTTATCATATATGGCCTTTACTATGTTGAGTTAGGTTCCTTTTATGCCCATTTTTTGAAGAGTTTTAATCATAAATACGTGTTGAATTTTGCTAAAGGCTTTTTTTGCATCTCTTGAGGCAATCATATAGTTTTTACCTTTCAATTTGTTAATGTGGTGTATCACAATGATTGATTTCTGTATATTGAATAATCCATGAATTCCTTTAATAAACCCAACTTGATCATGGTGTATGAGCTTTTTGATGTGTTGCAAAATTCTGTTTGCTAAAATTTTGTTGAGGATTTTTGCATCTGTGTTCATCAGTGTTCAGTTCGGTTCAGTTCAGTTGCTCAGTTGTATCCAACTCTTTGTGACCCCATGGACCACAGCACGCCAGGCCTCGCTGTCCATCACCAACTCCCGGAGCTTACTCAAACTTATGTCCATTGAGTTGGTGATGCCATCCAATTATCTCATCCTCTGTTGTCCCCTTCTCCTCCTACCTTCAATCTTTCCCAGCATCAGGGTCTTTTCAAATGAGTCAGCTCTTTGCATCAGGTAGCCAAAGTACTGGAGTTTCAGCTTCAACATCAGTCCTTCCAATGAACACCCAGGACTGATCTGCTTTAGGATGGACTGGTTGGATCTCCTTGTATTCCAAGGGACTCTCAAGAGTCTTCCCCAACACCCCAGTTCAAAAGCATCAATTCTTCGGTGCTCAGCTTTATTTATAATCCAACTCTCACATCCATACATGACTACTGGAAAAACCATGGCCTTGACAAGACAGACCTTTGTTGACAAAGTAATGTCTCTGCTTTTTAATATGCTGTCTAAGTGATATTGGCCTGTAATTTTCTTTTTTTGTGTTTTCTTTGTCTGATTTTGGTATCAGGGTGACGGTGGCCTTGTAGAATGAATTTGAAAGTGTTCTTTCCTCTGAAATTTTTTGAAAGAGCTTTAGAAGGATAGGCCTTAGCTCTTCTCTAAATGTGTGATAGAATTCTCCTGTGAAGCCGTCTGGTCCTTGGCTTCTGTTTTTTGGGAGATTTTTGATCACAGCTTCAATTTCAGTGCTTGTAATTGGGCTGTTCATAATTTCTATTTCTTCTTGGTTCAGTCTGAAAGATTGAACTTTTCTAAGAATTTGTCCATTTCTTCCAGGTTATCTATTTTACTGCCATATAGTTGTTCATAATAGTTTCTTATAATCCTTTGTGTTTCTGCATTGTCTGTTGTAACCTCTCCTTTTCATTTCTAATTTTGCTGATTTGATTCTTCTGTGTTTTTTGCTTGATGAATCTCACTAAAGTTTGTCAATTTTGTTTATCTTCTCAAAGAACAAGCTTTTAGTTTTGTTAATCTTTACTATTGTTTCTTTCATTTCTTCTTCGTTTACTTCTGCTCAGATCTTTATGTTTTCTTTCCTTCTACTAATTTTGAGATTTTCTTCTTCTTTTTCCAGTTGCTTTAGGTGTAAAGTTAAGTTGTCTATCCGTTGTTTTTCTTATTTCTTGAGGTAGAATTGTATTGCTATAAACTTCCCTCTTAAAACTGCTTTTGCTGCATCCCATAGGTTTTGAGTTGTCATGTTTTCATTGCCATTTGTTTCTAGAAATTTTTTGATTTCCCTTTTGATGCCTTAAGTAACCTGTTGGTTATTTAGAAACATGTTGTTTAATCTCCATGTGTTTATGTTTCTTACAGCTTTTTTTTTTTCTTCTTGTAATTGATATCTAATCTCATGGTGTTGTGGTCAGAGAAGATGCTTGATACAATTTCAATTTTCTTAAATTTACTGAGATTTGATTTGTGATCCAAGATGTGGTCTATCCTGGAGAATGTTCCATGTGCACTTAAGAAGAAGGTGTATTCTTTTGCATTTGGATGAAATGTCCTGAAGATAACAATGAGGTCCATCTCATCTAATATATCATTTAAGATGTGTTTCCTTATTAATTTTCTGTGTTGATGATCTGTCCATTGGTGTGAGTGGGGTGTTAAAGTCTCCTATTGTTATTGTGTTGCTGTCAATTTCCCCTTTTATATCTGTTAGTGTTTGTCTTATGTATTGCGGTGCACCTATGTTGGGTGCATAGATATTTACAATTGTGATTTCTTCCTCTTGGATTGATGCCTTGATCATTATATAGTGTCTTTCCTTATCTCTTATAATCTTCTTTATTTTAAGGCCTATATTGTCTGATATGAGGATTGCTACTCTGGCTTTCTTTTGCTTCCCATTTGCATGGAGCGTATATTTCCATCCTCTCACTTTCAGTCTATATGTGTCTTGATATCTGAAGTGGGTTTCTTGTAGACAGTATATATATGCATCTTGTTTTTGTATCCTTCAGCCAGTCGGGGTCTTTTGGTTGGAGCATTTAATCCATTTACTTTTAAGCAATTGTTGATATATACATTCTTAATGCCATTTTCTAATTGTTTGGGGTTGATTTTGTAGATCTTTTTTCTTCTCTCATATTTCTTGACTATATAAGTCCATTTTACATTTATTGTACAGCTGGTTTGGTGGTACTGAATTCTCTTAACTTTTGCTTGTCTGAAAAGCTTCTTATTTCTCCATCAATTTTCAATGAGACCCTTGCTAGGTACAGTAATCTTGGTTGTAGATTTTTTCCCTTTCAGTACTTTAAACATATCCTGCCATTCCCTTCTGGCCTGCAGAGTTTCTGCTGAAAGATCAGCTCTTAAGAGTAAGGGAAAAAACAAAAAGGGGATGGGGTTTCCTTTGTATGTCACTTGTTGCTTCTCCCTTGCCCAAAAGGATTTTTAAAAGAAACAGTTCACACAATGTGTTACTGCTCTTCTGACTTCCTCTATGCATGCATGCTAAATTAATTCAGTCATGTCCTCTTTATTTTGAAGATGATGTTGTATCCTCCTAAAATTGTTAATGCTGCTATGACTGATGATAATAAAAATATTTTTCAATGATAATGTGTGGCTTCCAAAAAGTTATGTAATTTAACTACTCTGATTCTCAAAACAATCCTGAAGAACACAAAGATGCTAAAGTACATCACTTAAATGAGGAAACTGGAGTTGAAAGTTATTATGGAACTTACACAATTATACATATTAGCATTGGGAAAAATGCCTTAAAGTTGTTCTAATCCAGTGATTTCACTTACGGTTGAGAAAATTGCAACTCAAATAGGTTAAGTGACTTGTTCAAGGTTCCATAGAGAATGAATGGATAACAAAACTAGGGCTCCTTAAGTCCAGGATATTTAAACTGCACTATTCTGTGTTTTATTTAATTAAGCACATCCCAAAATATGTATTGTTTTGAAAAGCTGTTTAAAGCAGCATCTACCTGAAATGGACTAAATGTCAAAAGGACTTCATAAGTCATAGGTTTTTAATGTATGCTTCTCCTCAATAAATGGGAAAAATCTTTCGGAGGACAGGAGAGAAAGAGAGAGAAGGAGAGAGTTTTCTCAGGTAAGAGTGTTCAGTTTAAATTTTGAACCTTAATTATATTTAATTTTAAATTAAGTATGCAGAAAATATGTGAAGTTAACTATAATCTTAAACTTTATTCAGTGTTTTGACAGATAGGAACTATAGCAAATGGAAAGACAACATGAGATATTTAGAATTCTTCTTATTATAGAATTGATGCAACCACATTTGGTAATATTTGGTATCATTTACTTTAGTAACTGCAATTCGACTATGAATTATTTCTGCCATTATTTTAGAAATAGAATACTGTTGATAGTATTTAATATTAACACTCTCTATGTCTTAGATTCTGTAAGAAACAAATAAAATATGCAGTTCTGTTTCCAGGACAGTTTCATTTGCATTTCATTACACTTTTAACCCTCAATTTTTATTCTTTTAGAGGCTATTACAGGGGCTGGTAATCATACCTTATATATTATAAACAACACTTGGGTCATCAAAGAGATCATGTGGTCCATTCTTCTGATTCTGAGCATGACAGCCTTAGATCATTCAAATCTACCCTTACTTTTCTAATTTTTCAAGACACCAGGTGTAAAGATCAAATCAATAAAAAAGAAAGTATATTTCCTCAAAGGCAAATATGTGAAATAAATTGAGTTATATATTGTGAAGAATAAAATAATTAGCATTTGGTCTCAAGCTCAGAATCAAAGGATAAACTAAAACACAATAGGTAAAATAACATTTTAATAAAACAATAACAATGTCATAAAGTGATATTCAATTTATTCTCAAATGATTGATTCAGGCAATACATGCTGGCAGATTTCAGGGAAGGGAAGAAATACATCCTAATATTTGATAGAAATTATCTCTTGCTATAACTAAATGTCATTTTGACTGAATCTTTTGTAATCACTAGAACTGGCAAGTTACAAGTCCGCATATTTTTTTGAGCCTGTATATGTTCAACATCACCCATAACTTCTTGGATGTCTTTGAAACTTTTCCTCTAGGGTTGAGTTGACTATCTGTTAAATAATCTAAAATTATTGGCACCTGTGTGTGTGTGTGTGTGTGTGTGTGTGTGTAAGAGAGAGTCACTCAGTTGCGTTCAACTCTTTGTGACCCCACGGACTGTAGCCCACCAGGGGCCTCTGTCCATGCGATTTTCCAGGCAAGAATACTGGAGTGGATTGCCATTCCTTTCTCCTGAGGATCTTCCTGACCCAGAGATCGAACCCTGGTCTCCTGCATTGCAAGCATATTCTTTCCTGTTTGAGCTACAGAGAAGTCCTTATATACAATGCTTTCTTGAAATAATATGTACTCTGACCCCACTACTATATTTTATTTTTTAAAGCAACTTGATTCAATTCAGTTCAAGTATATTAATATTGCTATTGCAAATAATTCATTTGGTGAGGACAAAAAAGTTCTTGTGTCAATGTGATTAGAAGAGAGGGTGAGGCACTAGAATAAGTGAGATAGGCAGTTTGGAATTAATCAAGATAAGAGTACCATCTCATTACATCTCATATTTTACCCAAACAAAAGCATTCGTTGTATGCAATGTATGTTTTTCCTTGGCCTTATTATTGTACTTTGCCCTGTAATTGATAAATCATTCCTTTAATTAATCATTTCTACTTCTAGACAAAATATTAGATAGAATGCTTTTTTTAAATTTTTTTTCTTGCAGCTTAAATTTCTGAATATATATATTATTGAATCAAGAATAGAAATTGCTTATTTGGGACAGAAGGCAGATATTAAAGACTACAGTGAAAAAGGGAAAATAAAACTATTTTAGTTACAAGGTAAAATTCAACACACACAAATCTGAAATATCCTTGAAATGATTTGAGGGGATTTTCTTTTACAGTGATGAAATGCCTGTGGACTCAGTAATGTATGTCACTGTGTTCATGATTGGTAGATGCAAAATGCCTATTCTTTTTCAACTTCTTTAAGTCACTGTTATAATATAAAATTATCAGTAGGTAATAATACAGCAAAATCTGTAACACTCCTTCCTAGGTAGATATATTGCTGGAGATTTTCTGTCAATGAATACATGAGGGTGAAAGAGTGAAAAACAGCCCTCTCTACCCAAACTTTCCTTCATGTTTATTGCACCTTGCAAAGAGGGAGGAGATCTGAGCATGGAACAGAGAATAAGTAACATAAAGTCATACAGAGCAGTGAATCTTACATGCTTCCTACTCACAGGTCTGATATACTTTCTCCCCAGAGGAAATAGTACCTCGCTTGTAAACACTGAAGACTGTAAACCAACAATTTACACAACAGAAAACATAAACAAGCAAATGTGACATCAATCTTTAGGTAAAATTTTATTTCCACTTAATTATCCTCAATGTTTTTAATAACACTCAAAATGGGCAAGAGTGCAGACAAACTGGAAGAAATTTAAACCCAGGCTCCAGTTGAAAATATTTAATACAAATACTCTGGTGCCAGTGGTCAATCAAATTACTACATACCAATAATTACATCTTTTGCCCTAGTTACTCACATCATTTCACTGAATAAGTTTCCTGGAAGTCAAACTGGGTATAACAAGTGCTTTCCCAGGAGTTCAGTCTATAGTTGTTGCTGGGAAACAACAGAACAATTGTTGATAATAAATCAGAATCTGAACCACTCACACTCACCTATATGATATTGAACAATGTTCATATATTTTGTGTATTTCCAATATTTTATAGAGCCATCTATAATTATAATAGATCATTCATTCAGCCAAGAGTTAAATGGCATTCTTTTAACGTCAATCATTATGCCAAATGATAAGTTTTCAAAGAAAACTGCAATCTGTTGCAAATGTCAGTTCCTTTCTTCGTGTTTATATAAAAACAGACTGAGGTTCAGACCCATTAGATCTCTAAGTTAGGACTGCAAGGCCACCACAAGTACAGATTGCATTAAGTTAGGAAGAAATGCTATACTTATCACAAAAGCATGTGTTTGTTTAAATAAATACTACTTTGAGAGTGTAAAAGTATTATTCCATATTACTATCCCATGATCACAAGGAAGATTCCCTCAAGTCAGGAGGGGATAAAAAGGAACCCATTGAAAAACTCACAGCTTCCTGTAGCTTAACAATTGACAATGTAATTGGACCAAAGAATTTTTTTTTGATGTATTATTCATATTCTTTATGAGTCATATCACTATCTCTCAGCAACATGAGTACTGAGTATAAGGCTGTTGCTATATGTGTGTTTGTGCGTGTTATACACACACAAAAGCTATAGAAATATGCATTATATGTATATTTATATATATACATATGTATTTAGAAAATGTATTACAACCATAATTATTCAGAAAAAAATAGAAATTAGAGCAAAATGTCTACTTTACAAAGTATAAAACTTTGATAATGAACTCACATATCAGAAAATTCCACATTTAAAAGATATATTTTAAAAGTGTATTGTCAGAACCATAAGTGTTACTGCTATT